>NC_132882.1:21662439-21962439 GCF_030463535.1 Salminus brasiliensis
GACATGCAAAAAGCTGGTCAGCAATTACAGGAAGCGTTTGATTGCTGTAATAGCCAATAAAGGCTTTTCTATTAATTATTGAGAAGGGTATGAATAATTTTGGACATGCCACTTTTTGTTCAAATGTGTATAAAAGCTGAGAAATATTTTTTCCCACAATGATGCCTCTTGTACATCATCGTGTTATCTCCTGGGAGATGCCTGTGTCATTTCCAGGCAAAAATATAATTTCTGGTTAAATAAAAGTAAATTTAAGTCAAACTTTGACAGGGGTATGAATACTTTCGGGCATGACTGTATATACACACACACACACACACATATATCATATTGAGTCCCTGCTCATAGAATATGACTCTTTAGAGCAGTTAAACATGAACCTATGCCTAATGACAGGTGTGGGCTAGAGGGGTATAGAGCTGTAATGGTGTTCCCTGGAATGATGGTACTCCATCCAATACTATGGGGATGAGCATCAAACATCCTTGCCTCACTAAAACTTGTCACGGAATGCAATAAAATCTCCAAAATCTAATAGAAAGCCTTTCCAGGACAGCAGAGACAGTTACTCCAACAAAAGTAGGACAAACTCTTTTTTTAAAACCCATGATTTCAGATGGAACACCAAAGGAGCAGGTGTCCCAATACTTATAGTGTGTTTGGGGCACAAAAGAAGCACCTCATCTTGGTATTTTGCTTTGTTCTATGAAGTTCATAAATCCATGTGTTTTTCAAGATGTAGATCAACTTTAAGAGATCCTCCAAACATCAGTTCTGATGCAGAATCTTGAATCTTTTAGAAACAACAGCAAACTATTAGACCTCAACAAAGGAAATCATGAACAAGAACCATTCAACCAACAAATTATATCAATGAAAACAAGAAGAACGTCAGAGGAGCTTTGGAGACAGTTAAAATGTACGAGCTGTAACGCAAGCACATGTGAAATGACCTGAGTCTGAAGAGAATCCTTGCAGAAGCACCTGGATGTGCACAGCTTTATTTATAATATAAAATTTATCTCCAACCAAGTCATGCAAACGCTTTGCTTAATGTTAGAGGATCCGATTTATGTTGAACATAAGTCTCCCAGATGATTTTCTTGGAGCTAAATTTAAGAGCGATTCATTAATCAGGTGTCTTAACTAAGTTCATACAACAGGAAACAGTAGTCAATCATCCTCCCCCAATGTACAGTAGGTGAAACCACCTCTACATCATCGCTGTCCACTCTGAGTCATGGGGATTACTTAAATCCCCTTCACACTTTATCTAAATACTCAAACTTAATGCAGCAATAAATATAACCAGATCTCTTGAGCTTACTTTCGCCTGAGGTGAGATAGAAAAGAAAGCAGATGAACCACAAGCAGTGTTTTGATTTTTATTATTGAAGTCATATTCTGCATCAGTGTTTGTTTAAAAAAAAAGCTTAAAATACAAAGTATAAAGAATTAGAATTACAGCCATTAAAAATGTTTATTTCTTCTAAAATCGGTCATTGTCCTTCATGCTGGTTCTGTCGTTGCCCTTGTCATTCTTCTTGGTGATGCCGCTGAAGTATTTCTCTCTGAAAGAGTTATGGCCCTGGTATGGGCTGAAGCGTGGGTCTGCTAACTGTGCTAGCACATCTGACACCTGTAAGAAAACACAACAGATTCCAATAGAATTAGCAGAGCAATCACTAACCTTAAACACTTACTCATTCTTAAACTGCAAGATGCATCATATTTTATTTACCCCTTAGCAAATCAGATAACTGCACATGCATAACCCCCCCCCCCCCCCCCTTAAAACTCATTTAAACATCCGAAAGAACAGCTGTTGCTCAAAGGTTACATCAAATTACCCCTGGGTTGATTCTCCTTCCTTGGTTATTAGGTGTTATTAAATGCCCTGAAGGGTCCTTAAGCATTTTCTTACAGCACTACTATGCTACACCTTGTGACCAGCAATAACTGTCTACTGTCTGGCGAGTATCTCAATGCGTCCACCTTTCCTTCACATGCTCACGGCCAAGGGTGTAATGACAAAAGTCTTAAGCTCCTCAGTTTTTCCTGCATGGGGTGTACGCCAGGTTGTTAGGCAGGGCAGGGCCGGCTAAAGGAACACGGAGTGGAAGTACCTAACAAGGTGCCAGGGACACGGAAAGCTTGAAGTGATGATTCCAGCCCGGTGAATCATCAGTGCCACCTTTTCCCAGTCCTTTATGCCCCTTTTCTTTCAGTCAGCCTGAACCCAGTATTACCATACCAGCAGACGCTAAGGGTGTAACAATGTGGTGTATGGTTTTGTATCATTCAGTATGATGCCTCCCAATTTAATATGCATTCATCACTTAAATACTCATTATACAGTATGGAATAAAAAAAGGAAATCATAATGAAACAAGCATGATCACTATCCTTTAAAAAAAAAAAAAAAAAAAAAAAAAAAAAAAAGGCACGAGCTTTGAGCACACCAAGTAAACATCAACAGTGCAGGCTAGAAGAATTAAGCGAACCTCTGACCTCTGTGTTGTTGCCTCTCAATTAACTAAAACAGCTTGAGCCAGTTTGTGGGTTTCACAGGTGCTTTGCATATTAAAAAAGACGAAGAATGGTTACTGACAAATCTGTTATTACAAATCTAGTAATTATGGCTTTTCCTAATTGATTTTAATAACAAGGATACAATGTTCTTATGTATGAATCAAGTTTGGGCATGCAAAAAGTTGCTGAAATAATGTGAAATGGTTTGTTAAAACTAAATTAGCATTTCCCGATGGTAAGAGTGCAGAAAAACAAAATAAAAATGGGGAAAAAATGAAAAAACAAATTAAAACAGAAAGATAAAAACATAAAAATATAAAAAATGTGATAAAGAATTTTTTTTTTACCATCATCAGCAGCTGTACATTTGGGTAAAAGCACATACATAAGCTACTTTCAGACATCTCATAGGTAAGATGAAGGGTCCATAAACATCTCCCGAGACGGCAGTGGCGGTATGCTTTAGCAGAGGGTGCTTTATGGTTTAGGCTTTTTAAGGTTTGCTGGTGTTGTGTTTCCTCAGCTTAGTTGTGTACATCTCAGCTGTCAGATTTTAACTCATTTATGAGAAAAAATGTATTTCTGGCTTGTTTTGTCCCCCACATACGACTGACAGCCTGTCCAACAACTCGTTCTGGCGCCACGGCTGGTCTACGCCACAAAAGCAGCTCCCAGAGCATGCCCTAATCCATGATTTCAGTACGAATCAAACAAGGATTACAACAAGAGGCAAAGAGCTGTGGAGGAGAGCTAACCTGCAAAAGAGAGAGAGAGAGAGAGAGTGTGTGTTTGTGTGTGTGTGTGTGTGTGTGTACACATGTGTATGAGACACCAAGGGGGAGGACAGAAACCAAGCCCTCCTCTGGGCTGAGTGTTGTTTGACAGAGTTAGACCAATGCTGACTCTGCTTAGGTCCGGACGCAGTGGAGCTCCACTGTTTTTCAAACAACTTACCAGCACATTGTATATCTGACAGTGCTACAAAACAGGCACAACTTTCCATTTCCCTGTGACCTGTACATGTGAATATATTGGGAATAATGACATACACTGTAAAAGAGAACACAAGCCAATAATATTGAGCAATCATTAAACCTAAAGGTATATCTGCAGCATTTCTATTGGTCCAATAATTGAACATGAATTTTTGATACACATGAAAACCTGAAAAACACCACAACATTGCACTAGTAATTTTCCTGGAAGTTGATGAAGTTAAAATAGGACTCTTTAGTCACAACTGAATGAGGTTTTTTTTTTTTAAAAAAACTTGCCAACTGTGAAGCATGGGGTAGACTTGTCATGCTTCAGGGTTGTGATGATGCTAGTGGAACTGGCAGTATTACATATTTTCCAAACAAACCAGCAAATCCTGGATGTAAACAATAAACCATCTGGTTAAAAGGCTGAAGCTGAGAAGGTGATGGACTCCACAGCAGGATCACAGTCCAAAACAACCATCAAACCACCGTGAAATACCTGAAGAGACCCAAACTGAAGCTACTGGAATAACCCTCACAGTCCCTAAACATCAACACTTTGTAAATATACCTTAAACAAGCCGTGCCTGTGAAGTCAAATAAAAGAGGGTGACGCTAGGTCTTGACTCTGGAAGGTGCCCAAACTTTGTTATAAAAGACGCACTAACTGTGTGTTAGGGTTTCGGGAAAATCTCTGATCTGAGCTGTATGTCCAATCTAAACTGTATTTCTTACATCTAAATTGAATAAATAAATAAAACAACCCTACAAAATGTATCATTTGGCCAAGCTTGCCCACATCTTCATAATGCTAATCCAGGGGGATTTAGTCTAAATTTGTACATTTTATAAATGTTTCTGATTTGGAATAGGTTGTTCTACATATAAACACACTACATGTACAATGTTTGTTCACACCCCTTCTAATGAACGCTACTCTAGGGTGCACCCATTGTTGTAAATGCACACCCAGCTTGTTAAACATGAACCTATTGGCACCATTAATAATGCCAGCGTGGGCTAGACGTGGTATAAAGCCTCAGCATTGAGCAGTGGAACTGTGTGGGATGAGTTGAGAATGTGGGATGATAATCATCCAACATCCTAACCTCACTAACCCTCTTGTCGCTGAATGTACTCAAATCCTCCCAGCAGCGCTCCGAAACCAAGTAGAAAGTCTTCCCGGGACAGTAGAGACAATTACTCCAAAAAAATGTACAACTCCTCCAAAAAGAGTTAATGCAGTACTACAGCAGAACAAGTCAGCAGTCGTGTCTTTCCACAACTTATATGCTTATAAGTGAAGGGATTGAAGTTAGATTAAAAAAAGTGGGAAAAAAGCACATACAGATGCTCTATTAACTCTGAGCAAAAATATAAATATTCCTGACAGAGTGCTGCAGCCAAGATCACATGCAAGCAATCAGAAAATAGGGGTGCAGTAAGCAGCAGCGCAAGCTATGAAAATGTGACACGTTCAGCTTGCACATTCCAGGTTTGATGCACAAGGACCCTCAGACACATGCCAGTCTGCACAGATAAAATAACAGCCTTTGCATGTGTGTGTGTGTGTGTATATGTGTGTGTAAATGATTCACATGAGTCTTTATGGGAACAATTTGGGGTTTTGAAGTGAAACGGTTGTCAAATGCAAAGATGGATTATTTTCCATACAATGTGTGATTAAGTCATTAAAGTGTAGTATAAAAAAAGAAGGGAGTCAACCGCTACCAGATGGTGGGGTTTTCTCTAAACCTCACGTATAAAGAGTATAAGCACTACTCTTAACTAACACACAGTAAACATGTATCTTAAATGCGGTCCCTTCTAAAAACCTGCACATGTGCCTGTGCCCACCCACACAAACCTCTGGCTGCTTGATTTTCTCCATAGTGATGAGCCTTCGTGATGTGTGACTGGACAGAGTCTGTTCACAGTTGCTGATGAGTGTGAGGCAGGGGTGTAAGGGCACCATCTCTTCACAGTACCTGCAGGTGGAAGGGAAGAAGGCGTCAACAATGCATGTAGTCAAAACATCAAAGACAAAACATGCACAAATTGAACATTTTGTGTTAAGATTATAATACAATTGAAAAGGTTTAGAGAGAGTGTATAGATGAAACTGCATCACTGACATGCTTCTTGGTCTCTTATTGGACATGTCTGTCAGGGTTAGAAATAAGATTTACCCTCTGTTTTTATCCCATGCATGGCAGAAACACATTAGCAGGGCAGCCACCTCAGCCACCCTGGAGAAATCAAGGGTTAGGTACCTTGCTTAAGCACACCTCAGCTGTGACTCTTGAGGGAGAATAACACACCGTTCCTTCACTCCTTGCAACCTCCACTTCCTGCCGGACTAGGGGATCAAACAGGCAACCTTGTGGTTTCAAGCCCACTTTTCTAACCTTTAGGCCCCAATCAGTTCCAGCTGTGAAACTAGGCATCTGTGTGCATGCCATCAGAATAAATTGGGAGTGGAGGGTGCAGTGTTTATCATTGCTGTCACACAAAAACCCTTCATATATCTCCAAAACAGGAACTTTACAGGAGAAAATCCTTCTTAGCTTTCAAAGGAAGTCATTTTTGAGCATTTCAGTGGGTCCACTTATCATGAAATTGAGACAATGTAAAGAAAACTGGGTTAATAAAGTGCAGGGTTTTTTGCGTGACAACAATTGTGCTCTTTATACATTCTTGGTTTGTCCGTTTGGTGTTTACTATTATTTAAAAATGAATAAAAAAAAATAAAAAAAAACACCTCAGCCCCTTTATTTAAAACACAGGGTGACAGCGGTAAAGAAAACTGCCTCAGATATGAAGGAGAAATGAAGGAGCTGTTAGGGGCCCATACCTAGTATGTCACGTCCTGTTTCCCGTGACTTTCATGGCAAGTATGAACAAGTGTATCCCGGTAAAATACCATTTGAAAGGTGCAGAGGTGAATAACGCAAAACCTGTGCATTACCTGGAAAAGTATTCTGGTAAGGTCCTGGGCTTTATAAATTCCAGGGGTTGATATTTTTGAGGCTTATTTTATCATCAAAAGCTCAAATCGCATGTCAAGCTCCAGAACTGAGGCATTAAACCGGTCTTATTCCACCCCTAATTCACGGTAGTAAGAATGTGCCGTTCCTTCAGTGATCCTTACCAAGGAAAGTGTTTATACAGCACACACACACGCACACGCGCACACACACACACACACACACACACACACACACACACACACACACACACACACACACACACACACACACACACACACACACCTCCATCCAAAGCTTTACACGGTGGTACTGCTGTCACCTAGGAGAAATATCAAACATTGCTTCTTTCCAGGAAAGGCCACTCCAGAGGGAGAGCACTCTCCACAGAAATCATCTGACAGCTCTTCAGAATATAGAGCTGTGAGTCAGAGTGGAAGGATGCCACCAGTCCCAGGCTGCTGGATGCCCTAATGAGACTGATTAACTTAGGATTTCATATGGATTACACTCAGCTAGGCTTTAACCTCCTGGTGCCCATGCTCTTTTAAAGCCTGGACATACTTTAAGCAAGCCAAAACAACATTGGCAAGAGAAACCTTTTCACACTTTTCAGGCATTTGCATGTTTGTTTTGAAGCAGTGTGTGCAGCTAAGGAACATTAATGGATATTTTCTCAGACTGCAAACAGGCTCATAGGTTCATCGTTTATTAGGGGGTCCAACATTTACTAAGGCTGCAGATGCAAAGGAGGCCAAAAAGCCATTCTGTACTACTGCCACATTTGCATCATAGAACACCATATCTGTAAGGTGTGTGCAGCACATTCTTAGAGACACTAAGTAGCTCCAATTGTTCCGATATTGCAATTGTGCTTCAAATTGCTATTATTTTTCATGAATTAAGTTCCAGGCCCATTTTATTCTGCCAAGATAAAAAAAAAAGATTAGACGCTTAGGCAGTGAACATCATTTATTTTAATTGAAATAATCGAAATAATTTTTTCGATTAGTCCAATGATCAATTTATTGATTATTTTAAAAGGGGTTTGTGTGTATGTGTGTGTGCTCAATTAAATGAACTGAACCATAAAAATGAGGGAAAAAAATGATTTCAAAATTAATTCCAGAACTTTCTTTAATCATCTCGTCATAACAAACACATATGTTGCACTTCAGGGCATTACTCTGCAACAGTGTTAACAGGTGACCCCAGTTTTATGTCATAGCAACCCTTCACCTGAAATGTAGCTATATTTTAACTTAGTAATAATACTTAATAATAGACTTAATGTTAGAATAACGTTAGATACTGCACGGCAAAGCACTCCCGCGCTTTAAATGCTTGTGCATTACAGTTGTACTGCTGTGAAAGCCATCTACACCTTGGAAAGCTTACAGAGCACTACATTGTAGGGTCTCTGTCCAAAATTGTCCCACACACACACACATATATATATATATATATATTTTTTTTTTTTTTTTTTTTTTTTTTTTTTTTTTTTAGCCGCTTGTTTCATGTTTTTTAGTAACTGTGGCCATCTTTTTTATGCATTATGCAACCATACATTATCCTAGTATACAGTACCTAGATGGCAAGTAGCTGAAGAGGTCATATTTGGTTGCTTCTGATTTGTCCGGTTTAACACACCTCTGAATGGTTAACAAGCTCTGTGTTACGAAATTAATTCCCGAAAAGATGGAAAAGATCTATACACTGACAAATTTGTTGATATTACAATGTTGAAGTTAAATCACTGGTTACATTTAAATATTATTTTGGATATAAAAGGCAAATTGAGGCAGAGTTCCAGATTGAGCAGAAATTAATTTTCAATCACTAGGGGCGTACTAGCCAGGTTAAGAATAGCAAAAATGTCATTTAATAGCATGAAACCGTATTTATTGACCAAATTACAAATTAAAATTCTACAAGGAGCATGTCTGTGAAGAACTGAAGATAAATAAAACTAGGTAGAAGTTACTCACACACAGACACAAAAAAAACTAAAAAAAAAAACGGATGCCATTATACTTAATGATCCTGCGTGCCAAGCAGGCGGCGGAAACTCAGTTTTGCGTGGTGTTACATTTTCTGCCTAACTTCACTAAAAGGCTTCGAAGAACCACCCCTGTGCTGCGTTTTTTCCATCCTTGCCAAAGAATGGAAGGGACTAGAAATGCAGCAGCTGGAACACTGCAACAGCTACAACACAGATAAAGGAGGAAACAGCTTAACGAGCTCAAGAAGCCACAGTGTGTTAATGCACAGCAGAGGCTGCACTCCTTACAGCGGCGGAGGTGTTTAATTGGTGTGGGGGTCGATGGTGAGCTCACCCCACAGGCCCGTGTGTGTTCTTCGAGGGGAAACGGCGCTGGTTACACCGCTGACTGTTGGAGGCCCAGCGGCACCGCAGGCCGAGATTCCTGCGGCAGTCGCCCCCTCTTCTGACACCACTGTTTATAAACAACAGTGTTGCTACACAAACCCCTGCTCCAGAGACAGTCAGTCAAAGAGGCCAGAGGGACACTAACTAACCAGCAGGTGCTAGTGCCCCCTTTTGGACACAAGACGTGCTCCTGTCATAGTTGTTTGGGATATCCCGATGCACTGACCTGAAGGTGGTGATTTAATTGTACTGATTAAAGCCAATTACAATAAATAAATATAATATTGGGCTGATTCCAAATAAAAAGCTGTTTATAATTCTTTATATCACAATAAGGACGGTAGTCAAATATGCGATATCTGATTTACACACTTAACATCGAACGGTATGTATAGTTCACACTGCTGCAGCTAGCTACGGCCCAGACTATACCCTCAGCTCCTCATCACTTATCCGACTGTGACCAAGAATGGGACTTAGCCTCCTCTGAGGCCTGTGTGGTCACTGCTCTCACTCAAAGCCCTTTATGTCTGTCATCTGAGCCCCACACATTCAGGTTCATGCTAACAAGATACCCACTGAACCCAAACCCTGACCTTATACCAGAGTTCAGCTCCGCCTGTGTGTGCATTAGTATGGATTAGTTTTGGCACTAGGCTCTGAATTATCTCACATCGGATGAGATGGGATCAGGTACATGTGCAGCATATAAAGCACAGGCTGAAGATATTACTGCATGTCAGCAGACCTGACAGGTCTCACAGTGTATCCCATATAAAGGGCGGGGAGGAGGTTTTGTCGATTGTGGTTGGTTTGCATATGACAGATGAGGCAAGTGCTGACCGTAATCCAGATCACAGGCAGAGGGGGCCCACCTCCTGAGCCTTCCTTTCCAGCCCTGTAATCAGTGGGATGCAGGTTGCAGGTTGCGTGGACAGGGCTGTGTGTAGTCAGCAACAGCAGGAGCTGAGTGGAATGTCCCTAGTTTCCACCTGCTCTCAAACCAGCAGGCCTCAGCAAGTCTAGCACCCAACTCAGCATGAGCAGGCTGACACTAGTACTCACACTAACACAGTTTACAATGGTATGCAACCCTTAGAAAGAACTAGACTGCCCCCTAGTGATCCATCTTTGATAAAACATGCAGAGGAATAATCATGCTTACTTACTCTGGTCTATAAACTGGAAGCCAGTAGACCAACCGTCCACCCATGACCAAGTGATGGGCCGCAAAATTTAGCAGGTCAGCAAAAATGTCACTTAGGTGGTATGCCATGGAAACAGGGACATGACTCTCTCCAGTACTGTAGGGGATCACAAAGCAAACATACAAAAATTACTGAACATCAACAACATTGTAGCTTTCACACACAAAATATACACAAGGAGCCATGAAAAGGCAGCTTAATATAAGAGCATATGAGACCAAATATGAACAATATCAAATAAAATGCCTGTATGGTGAGAACTAGGACAGACTTACAAGTCTTCAGGAGGACTCGTAATCTCTTTATGGGAACCTGTTTTCCTTGTTGACTCACGAATGCCATAAGGAGCTGAGAAACAGACAACAATATTAAATTGTCTCTGAAATACAACATTAAACATTAAACATTTTTAGAACAAATCTAAAAATTTAGCTCTCAAAGTTTTTGCAGGAAGAAAACAACAACAATAGCATAAGGTCCTGATTTGTCTGTTTGATTACATTTTTACAATTACAATTTTTACAGTTGAGAAATGTGGGCCTAAAACATATTTCCTAAAACCAACTGGTGTCCAAAAAAGCCAAAGTACTAGTACTTTTTGGATACACCACTATTCTGCTTTATCAACATTAAATATACTCAAACTCAGAAAACATGGGTAGGTTCAATGGTCTCTTTGAAAGGTTAATAAAACACTCACATCTGCATCACAGATTTTTTTTAAGTGCCCTTGAGCTTGAAAAAGACAAAATGATGTGCTATACTAATATAATTCCTCTTCTAAAATACTTCTTCTTCTTACTGTTATTATTATTATTATTATGATGATTACTGAATGATTTGGTTCACATTACCATCACTGTAAAAGATATCTGAACTGGTAAGTTTATTTAAAATTCAGAATCATAAGACACATACTAGACTCCTCACCGTCTTCATGCAAATGATAAAAATATTGAAACATCTGAGGCCAAAATGCAGATTTTGGAGTATATATTTACCAATTTGTCTGAAAAGTTCAAACTACCTGGCCCTGCATGTGCTGTTCATTACATAGATCTCTTCACTAGAGTCACCTCAAATGCATATATAGCGGAAGATAATAATAACAACAACAATAAAAATAATAATAATAATAATTTCTCATTTAAATAGCACTTAAGAGCTTTGTAAAGATTTACTAAGTGCTTCACAGACAGGAACAGACTACACACAAACTACAGAAAAGAGAAACCCTAAAATAAATATTAAAAACTAAAATAAACATCTACAAAAGATTCAAACTAATTTCTATAGAGCACTGCAAAGATTTCCAGCACTCCAGCACTCCAATATTTCCAGCAGAGGAATGAACAAGGTGTGTGAGAAAAGTCAGCGTAAACGTACGGTCTGTGATTATGGCATCGAACAGTGCTGCTCTTCTCCATACAGGCTTAGAAGCATCAGACACCATCACATCCACATACTGGAACTCGGTCCCATACTGACGCAGGTTTGCTCTGATATTCTCATCTGGACCCCGCCACTTCTGATTCTTCCTGCTTGCCTTTCCTGCAACACATTTGCTTATTTTATTAAACTTCCTGCTACACAGATAAAGACAGTATGGCTATGTTCACATTACAGGCTCAAACCTGTCTTTCTGCATTACTGTGATTCAGATCTGAGCTTTTCATAGATGTGTAAACGCAAATCTGATCTTTTTTTAAATCAGATCTGGGATATTTTCATATGTGGTGCTAGATCGGACACATATCTGATTCGATTCCCGATCCTACCAGGAATGGTCCACTGACATTCTTATGGCTTTCTCTTCAGTATTCATACTGCTCTAATAATGCACAGCTGACAGCATGCTATTGCTGCTACTTACTGTCGAATCTCAAATGGCTACTAATTTGAAGACAGGGACTTAAGCACCCAAAACAGTGCATTATATGTCTAACAAACAGCCATTTGAGATTCATCCTCAAGCATAAAACAGACCTCATTTACCTACTCCATGGATGGTGTTGTAATCAATGTCTGTTCCACACACATAAGCCCCAAAGTGAGAGCATGCAACCAGAAGGCTACCTAGAGCAGAAAAGGGGAGGAAAAGAGCAAATGAAGAAAATGGTGGTCTTCCACTGTGTTTTTTTTTTTGTTGTTGTTTTTTTTTTTTTTTTAAACATGGTCATAAAACAGAATCATTAGCACTTTGGTTTTCAGTTTCTTAACCTAGACATTTCCTTTCCAGTTGTTAACATTGCACTATCTAAAGCTTGCAAGGAGAGCTCTGCCCAGACATGCCTGGGCCTTCCACTGAAGCTGGGGGTAAATTAGCACATCTGGCCAGCAGATCTCACACCTCAAATAGTGACGGCAGACGCTTATGATAAAGCCTGGCAAAAGGACAGGCACCACAGCACGCTATATACACAGCCTCGGCACGGTCAGGCAGGAAAGCAAAGGAGGGTGAAACTCCACACTGTACAGACACTATTCTTTAATGTGATTGATGACACTAGCTATATGCTTTCTGAGGTCAAAAAAGATGTGGGCCAGCTAGAGGAGGAGATGGGGGGAAAAAAGCAGGATTGATTCTATGGAACTGTGTTTCCATGAGCAGTCAAAAATAACCTACAGAGAGAAACGCCGGCTCTTGGCTCCTGTTAAGAGGGAATGAGAAACAGTAAGGAGCACAGTACCTCCTCCATCATCCAGGCAGACTGAGGCACCACGTACAGTTCTACTTTAGTTGCAAATGAGGTTAAATAATGGATTCTGTTTTGAATAGAAAATAAATGCATGAAAATCTGTGGGTGATAAAAAATACAGTAGCATTCAAAAGTATGGGCACCTCTGGTCAAACTGTGACCCGTGAATAGCTACATGACTAGAAGATGAACGGTTCTCCAAAAGGCATAAAGTTAAAGATTATCAATTATTAAATATTTTTTCAATAAAAGGTGCATCATGCATAAGTTTTGGCACCCAGAAGGTTTCTGCTTTTATATCTTTTACCAAGGTCTTAGACCTTAATTAGCTTGTTCATAATAACTGCTAGGAATGACCAGGTAAGCAAGTTTTAAATATTAGAAATATTCTGACTCCTCAAACATTGACCCAACCATCAGCAGCCATGGGCTGTAAAACAAAATATATTTTTAACACCCAAAAAGCAGCAGAAAAGCTATGCAATTAAGAAATGGCAGTTAAGGTGGAGGTCACGTTGAGGTCTGGAAGACCAAGAAAACGTTCAGTAAGAACTGCTCATAGGATGGCTAGACGCAAATATAACCCATGTTTGAATGCAAAAAACCTTCAGGAAGATTCAGCAGACTCAGTTTTACTGTGCAGCAACACCTGCACAAATATTTTTCTGCATTCTCATCACAAAGTTCAGCGTCAGAAGTTTTCAAAGGAACATCTAAACATGCCTGGTGTACGTTTGGCCACCGCCTATAGCTTATCCGTGCAATGAACCCACACATACACATTAGTTAGCAAAAACACACAGTGGCCATGGAGCACACATGCCCAGAGCGGTGGGCAGCAATAGAGGTTAAGGGCCTTGCTCAAGGGCCCAACAGTTACAGCTTGCCAAGCTCAGGTATCAAACCCACAACCCTGTAATCAATAGCCAGGTGCTCTAACCGCTGAACTGTGTTCACTGCTAGAGGGAAGAATGGCTTTGTTTGAATACTAAGTTGCAACCAAATACCACACTATCTGAAGCTGAAGAGGTTGACTTCTACAGCAGGACGGTGCCTCTTAACCTTAAAACCCACAATGAACTACCACAAGAGACGCAAGGTTTTTACTATAACCCTTACAGCTCCCTGATCTAAGCATCATCAACAAAATCTGTGGATAGACATCAAAAGGGCAGTGCTCAAGAATATCACAGACCTAAAGGATTTTTGCACAGAATAATGGGTGAAGACCCCTAAACAAAAACTGTCTACAAAAATGCAATTACAAGCTCTGACACTTGCCAATGGGGGGTAACTCAATTCTGACGCAGGGTGCCCACACACGAGCCTTCCTTGTTAAATAATGGTTACGCACTGAAAAAAAATGGTGTAATATCACAAGGTTGCCAGCTTGGAATTTGGGTAACAGTTTTTCTTCCTTACCTGTTCCAACAAAAGGATCATAGACCAGATCATGGGGCTTTACTTTTGCGTGGTTTGCCATAATGAAAGAAAGACCCGCGTCCATGCTAGTGTTCCCAATGAAGTGCCTCTTCTTCACACTGTGAGAGCGGATCAGTTCTCTTTGTCCATCTGCAATCTATGGGAATGCAAGGAGTAAAAATGCAAGTGAAATACTAACAAAACATAATTAATACAGTCCTGCACTTTCAAACTCAAGTATGTGATTTAAAAAAAAAAAAAATGAATGAACAAATAAATACAAATAAATCACACTCTCTCATCACTCAGAGCGGCGATGCTAAATAGTGTGGGTGTCTGTTAGCTGATGTAAAAGAACTGTCAGTTTGCATTCAGCTGTCTAATGATGCAGTTCCAAGAGAGGGATCACTTGCTATCCTACACGATCCCAATGCTGGAAACATCAGGTGATGGAGATCCTAACTACTGGAACTGGAAATGAGAAAACTTCTCACCCATCTCCCAAAATATATGTAGAGTGGCTCCTCTGGGATTTCATTAGGGTCCAATCCATAGTCTTCAAATAAACAGAAAATGTGATCAGGATGCTTTAGGTTTACTTTTCCTTGAAATGGCAGGTAATCCAAGGCCTGCAGAGTGACAGGAATTTCTACATCATGACAAAAATCACATCTCACATGCCATTCAAGATTTTTAAGTTCACTAGAGGAAAAAAAAAAAAAAGACAGACATAAACTCATTCAAACATTTTAGCGAACATACTTTCAAAATAGCATAATTTACCATCTGTTGTTTTTGAGATACTAGATAACAAGGCATGGTTTCTATCGGACATTCTTCAAGCCAAATGACAACTATTTCACCCAGAAGAGGTCATCTAGTTGAAATGAGCAGTATGGTTGTTCAGTATTCTCAGCATTAAAAATTGTGTTAGATAAATAATGTATCTGTTAAAAAGACTAAACACTGGAACATTGTAATACTCACATCTATTTTCTCTATTCTGTCCTTGAACAACAGTGTCTTGTTAAAGGTGTAGACATTAATCTTGTAGGTTGATTCTTCTTGTAGAAAGGCAGCCTGTAAAATACACAGAAGTTCAACTACAAAAACTCCTATTAAACAGCAAGGCAAGGAAACTGTCCAATCAAAAGACACAAACCATGTTTTCTGTGGGATATTCCAACAATGATGACTTAAGTTCAGCAGCTGTTCTCCCATGACCCCAAAGCTCAAACGCAGACCTAGAAAGTAAACGCATTACAACACACTCTTAAACACTTGGGACCAATTTCCCAGACCCAGAAATAGACTTTAGGTTAGACTTTAAGTTTAATCTAAGGAGGTTTAACAATACACAAGATGATCCTAACACTCTTGGCACTCGTTTCTTAGCAGCTCCTTAGTTTAGAAATAACTGCACTAATGTTCAAATGTATGAAGAAGATTAACAACCTGAGTGCGATTAATTCCATGCCAACACACGCTTTCCGGAAAACTGAAGGTTACTTACTTGGCACAGACGGTTCGTGACATGACACTCCGCACATCATCCTCAGACAGGCCATGCAGTCGCCAAAACGGAGACTGCGAGGAGAAGAGAAAAAAAGAGAGAGAGAGAGAGAGAGAAAGATAATTCAGATACTAAACCCATTGTTGCCATTTAATCATGCACACATATCTTATATAATCTCCATAGAAAAGCACTCTCCATTGAATGGGATGCTCTGGAGTAGCCACACATAAGCCAAAGTTTACCATTCCCAAATACTGCAGGTGATATAAAGCCCCCTAGTGATTTTTTATTTTATTCAGAAGTCATCCAACACCATTATTTCACCTCACTTATAAAAGGATAAAGGATAAAGGTGCACGTATTCGTCACTGTACAGTGTGGACTGTACAGCGAAATGTGTCCTCCGCATTTAACCCATCTGGTAGTGAACACACACTCACACACACACACGTGTTAGGGGCAGTGAGTACACACACACACCCAGAGCGGTGGGCAGCCAACTCCAGCGCCCGGGGAGCAGAGAGGGTAAAGGGCCTTGCTCAAGGGCCCAACAGTGGCAGCTTGCCGAGCCCGGGAATCGAACCCACAACCCTGTTATCGATATCCCGGCGCTCTAACCGCTGAGCCACCACTGCCCCAATGTGCTTGTGACTGCTATCAAATCAATGACACAGCAATGTTCCATCATCTAGTATAAAGCCTTATAGGGGATACTGTTAATGCAGCAAACTCCCTTGATGGTTGATTTCAGAGACAAAAATGTGCATAACTTACATGTCTATAAACTCTTAGACAGTAATGGTGCAGTTTCCCAGTCAAGGCTAAAATCTAGTCCTGGACAACATAGCATTTATATTGGAAATGTCCCACTATAAATATAGTGTTGAGTTTATATTATAATATTCAGAATATCATTTTTTCACATGGCAGCACACAACTATTAGAACACACCCATAGTGAAGCTATGTCTAATAAAGATGTGTGCAGTAAAGATATATGTTTCACCTTTTCTTTAAAGGTCTCCGAAGGATCACACTGTCGTCCCAGAAGAGAGAGCAATGATCTAATCTCCTGAAGAAAAAGAAAGGTAAAAACACACGTATATAAACTGTATTACTGTAAATACTGATATTCATTTATTCATCCATCAACGAAGCACAGCCTAACGACGCATAGCTAGCTAATGATTGTAGCTACTGTAACCTAGCCTTAATACTCTTAAACTAGGCATCCTTATAGATCTTAATTAAAACAGTCATTAATTGATTAAGTGTTGGAGGGGGTTCGATTTCTTACCGGTAGTCTGAAGTCCACATTATCGTGAGCTAAATGTAACAAATGTTGTCGGCATGTTTTGCCACAGTGCAGCGCCATGTTTGAGTGCCACAGTCCGGCCGGGTGAGCGCCGCCGCTTCATCAACACAGTTCCTACCTGCTGTGATACTTCACTTAAATCACTAAACAAAGATTATCCACAGTTCAGACTCACAGACTCACTCTTTACTCGCTTTTCACCCAGTTTCTGACTTTTACACACATTTGTACTCGTGTTTGCTGTTAGAATAAATTACCAGCATACTCTGGCGTGCTTTACAGAGGATGCAGTACTAAATGTGTCTCTTAATCTGGTTTAGTCTCGTCAGGGAATAGCGTAAGACAGCAGGTCAAGAAGGGGACAACTTCACACTGTTAAAGTTAAAGATGTAGTTTTCACTGGTCAGTCGGTCGGTCAGTCAGTCAGTCAGTCAGTAAACCTGCAGCTCGGTGGTCCACTGTTGTTTTCTCCACAGCTCTGACAGTGTTAGAGCTGCAGCAGCACCGCCCTGACTGACAGTGGGGCTCTGGAGCTCATGAGGAGGGTAAGAGAATATACTTTGCGTTACTTCTTTACATCTCACGTATTGGATATATATCCTTTCTTTATTATTTATTCATTTTTTTCTCCTTTTAACTCTAACAGCTTTACCCCTACACGCATTCTGTCAGTGTGCACTTTTGCTGTGTAAGTGTAGGTCGCTGCTTCTTTACACTGAACGGACCCACTGCACAAAGCTGCAGCCAGGTGCTTATCTTCTTACTGGATGTATGGGACGATATGGTGCAGTGGTGCCTCCGACAGCATATTGCCCATACATGGGCAAAACATGCACTTTGCTCTGGGACTAGCCTCCTCAAACTGTTGTCTTTATTTAAGAGCAGAGGCAAGGGTGATTACAGTGCTCCTGGCTGCACTTTACGTGTTAAATTATTAAAAGGATCACTAGCTGGATCTCTGAACGTAGGTTCAGGTACTATGGGCCACCAGGTGATAGGAGACACTTTAGCTAGTGAACTCGTAAACACAAATAAATACAGTAGTAAGAATGTGTGTTTTATTATGTATGTTGTTTAGATGAACACAGGTAGCTAGAAGAACCCAGGTTTGGTTGTGGGTACTCAGTACTGTGAACTTATAACAATTAGGACACAGTTAAATCTTTTAACTTTTTTAAGCATATTTATTTTTATTTTAACAACATTAATAGATTGAGGTGATTATAACTAAACAAATAAAACTATAGAAATGTCTTTTTTAAATTCTTTCCCAGGCTCAGGTGAATCTACAGCCATATTTCTGAAGGCCTTGGGTCCCTCTCTGGTGATACCACTCACTTCAACAAACTAAAGGTGTGTCCCAATTCAGGGGCTGCATCCTTCTAAGGACGCAGTTGATGAAGGCGTAGCTTTCAAAGGTTGCATTTCAAAGGCCTGTCGTTACCGAAACTCCTTTTATGTTTATGTTTGGATATGTTTTGGCCTTGATTGTAATCTTATATGCATATATATATATATATATATATATATATATATATGTATACAAAATATTAATCAAAAATAACATCATCCTCGCCAGCACGCAATGAATCTCGGGATATGGCTGAGATTGGCTGGCGAAGGATCAACCTGTCTGATCCTTCCTTACCATGGAAAAGAAGGCTGTGTTTCTCAGCTACATACGAAGGAGCACTACTGTGACACAATCTGCCTTTAAATGTAGCCTCCGAAGGATGCAGTCCCTGAATTGGGACACACTAGAACTGTCTGAGGTCCTCTGATGATGTTGTATTCACCTGCAGCTGATGCACTGCACCTGATTCTAATTTTAGACACTTAAGCACACTTAAGATTTTCATGTGGTGTCCTATTCTTTTTCATACAAGGCAGAACACCCTAAATCACACTTATTGCCAAGCTTTAATTAGCAGATCCCATTGTGTTCCCATTGAAAAACCTTTTTAGAGCAATCTGAGTCTGTCAAACAGGCCCTATTATCACACGATTCACCATGCACTGAGCCAAAGAATCACTAACGGTGTGTATTGTTCCAAAGGTGACTGTTGTAAAGAGGTTTTGATGGCTGTGCAATAAACGATGGCGACAAACAATGCACCCAAGCTACGTGAAGCCGAAGCAGACACTGGCGAGGTTTCCGTTAAAGGATTAACACAGAGCTGGCTGAAATGGTCCAGTGATCATCAGGAGTATCAGAAATGCAATCCCTTCAGCAACTACCAGGCGCCAGCTGTGCAGCTGCAGAGGGGTCAGGAGGGCTACGGCAGGCCTCCGGAGGGCTCCAAAACAGAGCTGAGAGGGCAGGACGCTCACTCCCATGTGAGCAGGGAGGTGCTGGAACTGTGTCAGGTCATCCGAGAAATCGGCGAGAGGCAAGAGGACGGCAGAGCAGTAGTGCAGTTTGGGACTCTGTTTGAACACTATGTGAGCATCTCTAACAAGGTGGTGGGAGTGCTGCTCCGAGCCCGCAGGCAGGGTCTGGTTCATTTCGAGGGGGAGATGCTGTGGCAAGGACGAGATGACCAGGTGCTCATCTCTCTGCTTCCGTGAACAAGCATTAATATAAACTCTGTGTACGGATGCAATGGAAAAACAGGCTTAGAAAAAAAAAAAACACCTAGTGTACATCTCTAGGTCCTAGAGCAGGGGTAATCAAGTCCAGGAAGTCATCAGCGAATGTGCTTATTTATTTTTAGTCTAACAACTGAATACATAGACTCTTCCTGGCTGTTAATATAAAAGGACATTTGCTTTTCTCTGTACGTTTTTGGAATGTCAGTAATTGAATTAGAAAAAGTGTCACATTTACATTGAATTCTGCAGTACCTCCGCTGTCCACTAGTAGTCAGTAATTCCCATTCTTCCCAAAAATATACATATACAAATATCCAATTCCATGGAATATAGAGTACACACACTATGATGTGAAAGTTGACCTGGCATTCACTCTGAATATGTATCTTTACATTAAACACTAGTTTAACTGGCCACATTACACTTAAAGCAACGCTATAGTATATGCTTCTTGAAGAACTATTAAGGGGTCTTCAATTTAAAACTGTTAAGGAACCTCCAAAAAAAGTTTTTTAGAAGGGTTCCTCCACAGTCCTCAATAAACTTTTACTTTTAACAGGGTGTTGCATTTGTAGTTTCAAAATAACGGCTTAAAAATCCAATCATTATGATGCTCCACTTATCTGTGATAGAAAGAAACGCATCTCTGCTGTTTCTACTCCAGCCTCTCTGGACTTTGGTGAGGCAGGCAGGATAATGCTTGAGAGAACTGTATAATGCTGTGTACCGTCCTCTAGGCATGGCTCAATGTGCAAATTACACTTCAAGACTGTAGTGGGAGCCCAGAAAAAAAAGCCAATTTTCCATAGTGTCACACTAATAATAATAAATAAATAATAAATTGATATTTTACAGGGACACTTGATCTTTAATATGTAATGTCTATAGCAATAACTGGTCAGGCCTTGGAGATTGTTTTGAGGATGGTGCATTTTATTTATTTATTTTTTTTTTTGAAGCAACATTTTCCTCTGAATGCTGCTGGATTCTCTTTAAAATACAGCTTTTGACTGTTTATGAACACTGAACTGCAGTTTTTAGTGCTGCTTTTAGTTTCTCAGCATTAATGTACATTCAGAATGATGCGCATGCAGAAAGAGAGAGAAATAAGTAAAGCTCTGCTAGTCAGTAAAGCTCTGCTTGTGTACTGTCGGGCTGTAGGTCTCACAAAGTGTCTCACAGAGCCACTGGTTGAGCAATCACTGCTTCTAACCGTAATTTTGAGTTAGTATATATTGTAAAAATTAGGTAAATCTGTGAAAATGTCACACATGTGCAGCAGACACAAGTAGGCACAAATGAAGGATCCAGATTTTATTAAAAACACTGAGCATCAGGTGTGCCTATCTGTGAGTTTAATTTGATTTAAATTATTATATAGATACACCTATCAGTAATTAATTTACATTCTTCCATTAACAATAGTATAATCATTCACATTCTGATATAGCTACAGTACTCAGGCTAAAGTCTAATGTTAGAGTGAGACTGAATAGATCCAAAGACCAAGCAAGTCCTTATTTCACCCCCACACATATCCATGCAACTCACAGGTCATGGGGCACTCCATACGTCAGAAACTGGTGCACTATGTTGATGCTATGTGGGGCTTCCCCACATGAATGCTTGTATTAACCACTGAAATACTACACTACACATTCTAGCTATGCAATTATATAAAACCATGTTCACAAAGCAGCATTTTCATGTTCTAGATGCTACTCAGTCAAGTAGAAACATTTTCTTTTCTTTTAAAAAATGTCAGTTTATGTTTCCTCCACAGAACTGAGGACTAAAAGCATGTTCCAATACTGCCAGTGCTCTTTATTTTATGACCTGGTTTCATTTCCAATTTACTACTAATGTTAATTAGGTTAACTTTACTTTCAAGTTCCATATTTAAATCATAACCAGCTTACCATATTCTGGCAGAAGAACCTCAAAGAAATGTACATTTCCTTTGTAAAGAAGCTGTGTCAGATCCATGCCCTGTATCCAGTGTCTCAGTAGACATGACAACTGGTTAAATTAAAGTCACTGGTGGGAAACAGTGTTGTACAAGATAAACGTATCTGAGGCATTGACCAAACAACATAAAACAAGTAATCAAGTTCTGCTCCTAAAAATGAATCAAATGTAGCTGCAAGTTTACTCAGTTAGTCTGGCTAGATCAAGCAGCCTAACATGCAAGGCATAATGCATAAACAACCATTAAAACCCAGAGGCACTTGAGCATCACCATTTGTCCACAGAGCTTGTACACATAGAGTTCCACAATCAGTGCAATGTAATCCTTCTTTCTCTTCCTATTCCATCGAGTTCAGTCTTTGGAGTAACTGGTCAGCCTGCAATATGGAAATACAACATTGAACATTAACATGTCACATCATTTAATTTTCTGCCCATACATGTTAAAAACGTTATAATGCCTCGACACCCTAGAGTCTTCACTCTCCAGGAATTATGGCTGAAACATGTATTGGTCTTTAAGATCCTAGTGGTGAATTCAGTTCTGTAATTTACTGATTGAGTTGAATGGCAGTGCTCTGTGTTAATTTTTTACACACACACACACACACACACACACACAAAAAAAAACAACAACAGGCTGACTAGGAAAGTAAAGTGTTTTTCTGAAACAGAAAAATCCACACAGTGCCTGTTGGGCTGTGGTGGCTCAGTGGTTAGAGCACAACACTATTGATGACAGTGTTGTGGGTTTGATACCACTGTTGGGCCCTTGAGCCCATAACTTTTTTTGTTCCCCAGACGCCTCAGTGGTGGCTGACCACTGCTCCGAGCACTTGAGGCCAAATTCCATCTGTGTCTAACACAATATATGAATATGGTTGTCTTGTCTTGTAAGTTTAGCCAGAGGACTACTGAGGGCATCACAGACTGAAGCAGGTAAACATGCTTTGAAAGTGACAAGATACTTCACCTACTCTGACATGCCAAAAAGACACAATGGTAATTTCTCACAGACAATGGTAATTTCCACATAATGTCTTGCTTTCACAGCTTTAACCTCACAGTAAAGGTAAACAGCTCAATAATAAACTGCAATACATTTCGATGTGCCTCCTCTTTATGTTTTCACATAATGAAAGTGTTGTTGTCGAATGCTATAAGAATGAAACAAACACTGCCCTTTAAATCCTTGTGTTAATCAAAATGAGTATACTGAGACTGAGATCACTACTAAAGGGAGAAGCTGGTTTAGCTGAAGGGCTCCTTCATAGACTTTACTACAACCACAGTGTTCTGTTGGAGCAGTTGTAAACAAAAGAGGTTTTCATTCGGTCACAACTCAATTTACTATAATTGTGCTTGTTTTAAAACAGACAAAGGCTCACACAACAAAACTGCAAGAGTGAAATTAAAAAGACAAACAGGCATTACAGATCTCAAGCCATGTCTGCACAAATTAGACATGGCATACTGGTATTGATTGGCATCCGTACTGGTAAGAGATCAGCAGATGCTGGATCGGATATCGGTGGGAAACTGATTCAACTCTGTACAAATCTAGCCTGATTTTATGGTTTACAATCTACATTCAAGTGCTTACTTTAAGTGAAGTGCTCCAATTTAAAATAGCTCATTTTAAAGCTTAACAGAAACAACTAATTGGATCAGTATGGGTCTGATTATTATTATTATTATTATTATTAATCAATAGATAAAATAAAAATAAGTTGTATTGGGCCATATCAAGTACACAGCCTATTTATGCCTTAAAACAAAAACAAAAAACTCCTTAAAGCATCTCTGAAAGCTCACCGTAATAAACCAATAGGAGTCCGGGCGGAAGATCAAGCGAGACATGAAGCCCATTTGACTGGCGGGCGCCAGCACATGAAGGTGTAGATGTACAACAGAATGAAACGGAGGCCAGTGGAACCCAAACCTATCACACACATTACCCATGTTACAACAGACCACCTTACTTTACAAAGCAGATCTAACATGCAGTGTAGAAGTGTTTGGAAAAGTGTTTCACTGAATTCTTATTACCTGACATCACTGAAGTCAGTGACATTGTTCTTCTGAAGAATAGCTTTCCCAGTTTCCAGCAATTTCTCCACTAAAAACAAAACAAATCACATTTATTGTCACATCACATTACACAGGTGTAAAGGTGAGTAAAAAACAAACAGATATTAATACAAAATAGAAATACTGAATATATACACATTAACTTAAAGCAACTTAAATGTACAGGTTTGATATAATTTGGATTGTTTACTACAAAAAGACACTGGATGGGTGTGAATACAAGTGCAGTGTGAGTGGGGAGAAGTTGTGGGGCAGGGTGCTGTGTGAGGTGTGATGAAACTGATGAGAAAGCTTGTGGACAGTGGACAGGTAAACTGCGCTACTGTCTGTTCAGCAGCCTAATTGCTTGGGGGGCCTAACACAGAGGACCAGTTAGAGAACTGAACAGGCCGATGCTCTTATTCTATTGCAGTACAACAGTTTAGATGGTTCAGTGAGTCTTATCAATAATTTATTAATAGTTCTGACCAGAGGCGGATGGTCCCCCTTGTAAGTTTTGGTTTCTCCCTTCCTTCCTGCTCAAAGATTAAATCAGCCAGTGTTATGTTATTTTCATACCTAGTGGAATATGTTCCTTGCGAAGCGATTTACAATTCCCCACATGCTTGGTTGGAACGACGAGATAGTGATGCGGAGCTCCAGGTCTTATATCTCTGAAACATGAGATTTCTTCATCCTGGGAAAAAAAAACAAAAAAAACAAAGAATTATCATATTTAAGAAACAGCAACGTGATGCCCGTGATCACATCAGTCCAGCTGAAAAAAGTCCAGTGTATGATGACCACTATAGCCTCTGCGCTCATTACATGTCAACACAACACAACAACCAGGTCCAAACAGGTCCAGTCATCCGAGTTTCACCCTACATTTAGACCAAAACGTCTCCATGAACAGAGGTTAATAGTCCTACCCAAGACCCCCACCACCCCCCACCCCCCACCACCCATGACAGCATGACCAGCTGCACACCCTCCTACCACTGCTAGCTACCTGCCTAATGACCATTAAAACCTAAATGGACTCTTAACCATCTGCCACTATTAACCATCATTACTCTCATGACTCTTCTCATCACTGCCATGACTATATTAAGTTATACTACATCATGATTATTATATTATGGTTATGAATATGTTGCACACCTGAGCAGTACAACAGTCTAGGTTTGTTTGGTGACTTTTATCAGTAATGTATAGATAGGTCTGACCAGAGGAGGATTTATGGGTCTTGGTTCCTCCCAAGGTTTCTTCCTCCAGCTCTGAGGGAGTAAGTCCTGGCCACTGTGGTCTTTGGCTGCTCACTGGGGGTCTTAGGTTTTCATGTCTTCTTATGTTGTTGATTTCTTGTCTTTTTACTGATTACTGATTGTGTGAAGCTGCTTTGTGACAACAGCAGTTGTTGATGTGATGATTTGATTAATAGACAGAGGTTCCTCCTACATAGCTAAGTGCTTCATGTGAACAGTACAATGTTAGCTAACTTAGCTAACGCTAGCTAATGGATAACTCACTGGCACCCGTTCTCTTTTAATTTCATCTATTACTGACGTTATTGCCAGCAACTCAAATCACAGCTGGACCAAGAGCAAGGGTCTGTCGTGCAGCGGTCAGTCCACTGACAAGCAGCCAGGGCTTTCTGACGGCAGAAAGAAAAATCCTCTCTGGCTTCAAGTGTAAATAAGAGCCGCTGTTTGCCCGCTGTCTCGGACTACAGACCGAACTTACGTGGTGCAAGAGCTCAGTGTCCATTTCCCTGTTGACAATTTTACAGAAAATACATTTTCTGTCGTAACTGTCACTCTGCTGATCATCAGGCTCGGCTGGCGGGGAGGTGTCGCTGCTGGCCATCTTCAAAGCTGAGTGAAGCTCGCCCTAATGACGTCACACCAAAATGGCCACCTGAAGACTTTCAAGATATAAGTCCTTTTTACAAACGTGGTCTGAGGACATGCAGCTCGCTAGCATAAAAAAATAATAATCATTAAAAAATGTAATTAAATATTTACTACTACTTTTATTGTTATTGTTATTATCACTACTATGATTATACTAACTATTAACTACACTACTATTAAGTTATACTAAGTTATTCCGCACACCTAAGCAGTACAACAGTCTCGATGGTCCTGTGACTTAATTCTTTAATCAATTTAATTGATTAATAATTTATAAATATATAGTTCTGACCAGAGAAGGATGGGTCCCCCTTGTGAGTCTTGGTTACTCCAAAGGTTTCTTCCTCCAGCTCTGAGGGTGTTTTTCCTTGCCACTGTAGCCGTTGGCTTCCTCACTGGTCTTATTAATAATTGTGATTTTATTATTATTATTATTATTATTATTATTATTATTCGCTCTGGTACACATTTGGATTTGTTTACAGGACCACACAGTAAAGGTCAGAAAGGCTGTGTCCCAAACCACATCTGTTTACACCCTGTGATTTTGACGTACTATTTTGTACGATAGTATTCTGTTTTGAACACAGTCATAGACTACAATAGACTACTAGACTACAATTACTTAAGCCCATGTTGTAAACTACAATAGGACTTTACACAATAGAGAACCACATACTTCAACTACTCTACTGATACAACACAACACAATACATTGGAAGGACATGATAGTATGATTGATTAAAAGACTTAAGATTAAAAGTCTTGTCCTGAATAGATTAACCATGGTAAGTTATATGTTGTTGTTGTTGTTGTTGCTACTACTACTGTGATCATAATAACAAACATAACAACAACAATAATGACAATCTTACTTTTGTTAGCATCATTTCACTCTACAGGAACTACAGAAGGTCACGCCATGCATCTAATGAGAAATAATGTGCAGGTAGAGATCTTGAGCAGAAGAAAAGAAGAAAGACAGCACAACCGTACTCAGAATTTTGTGGAAAGGGTTGCCAACTCCATCTGACAGCAATATTGCAAATGTTTTTAAGGGAAAGGGGTGTGGTCATAGTGACCCGGTAGGCATCTAGGCTCAGGGACAACACAAACACAGGGTTCAAGTGACTCACATACCTTTATTTTGCTCTCCCTCCATCATACTCAAAAAGAGTCTCCAACAGTCTCAACACACACAACATTTCTTCAGTCTACTGGCAGCTCAGTCCTCATGCTCACTTGTGTTAGTTCTCCTCTGTGTAAGGCTTAGCAGGCCCTTTTTATGCCACCACCATGGCTCTTTAGACTGAGCGTCTCTCCCTTGCCTCCTCACCACCACAGACTTTATTGCCTTTGCAATTCAGGCTCAATCAGACGGATAAAATACTGGCTGCACATGGGCTGCTTTTCTATTTACAGCAGTAACATCACTACATTAATAAATGTATTATTTTGTGCTTTTATTAGCAGTGATGAATCACTATATAACTATGGTAGGCCTGGTCCAGTTTATTTAGTTGTAAATGAAATCTGTGAGGGTTGGCGGCCCTACCAGTGGCGAGTATATTCATACATAATTATTGTTGAGAACCTCAACTGATGAATGCAGAAATGCAAAGCCTGAAACCCTAAATATCTCTAGGCATTTGTTTTTCAAATATTGGCACAAAAATGGCCTGTAAACTGCTGTATAGTTTGCCTGTATTCTGCTGCCATCAGTGTATTGTTACACCCTTTAGTAAACAGAAGGTAGGTCTGCTGAAAGGCTCTTTCACAGATTCTAGCAAGAGCCACGGTGTTCTACCAGAGCTGTCAGAAACAAACAGCTTTCATTCTACGCTGTAGTTGCCCGTTTATCACAGTCCAACGCAACTGTGGTTGCTCTGAGCCAGATAAAAGATCAGAAATAGAGGTTCCTTCTTTGCTGGAATTATGGAACTGTGTATACATGCTACTCTCAACAACAGCTGTGATGGATGAACTGTCAAACACAGTTTTAGGGGATAATTAAGAACCTTTCAAGTGTAAATACATCCTAATCTCCCTTGCATGCAACAGCAGTGCGCATTATTCCCAGATCTCAGTGTGTTTTCATCTTGACAAGTTAGTTTTTAAAGCTGCTTCACAAGAAACTACCGACATGTCTCATTAATGATTCAATACTTTCCACTATAGGGCCAGTTTCCCACGTCCAAACTAAGAAACTGAGCCTATGCCTAGACTAAAAAGGTGTTCCAGTAGTGAAGCTCCTTCTGAAAACCCCTTTCACTGCAGTAACAGTCTCTACTCTTCTGGGAAGAGTAGATGTTGGAGCTGTCCTATGAGAATCTGATTACAGTCACCTACAGGGGTATTTCTGAGGTCAGGCAGGATGATTAGGCCCGGATCAAAAGCACCATTTTAACTCACACCTGCTTCACATCTCAAAGCTGGGATGGTTTACGTCCCTCTAGCCGGCGCTTGGCATTAGGCACGGTGATCTTTTGAGCGTCCTATGCTATTGTCAGTGATTTTTCATTACGCAAGCTGAGTGTACACAGTTGAATACCTCTGTCAGCAACGACTGCACTTTATAGTAGCCGAATCTACTTATTAAAAAGGAGTATCTGGATCCGTTTATGCATGTAGACAAGGGTTTTAACACACTTGTTTGTCATATTCCTTGTCTGTTCTATATTTAGCAGTTCCTACTGTCAATTGGCTGCATAATCTTTTTATTAATTATGCTACGCTTGAATCTGTTTAATGACGGTTGAGTTGAGAGCAGATTCAATTAATGCCTGTGATGAGGTCTCTTCAAAGACACCTTGAACCTGATGATCTTTATGGGCTAGAGCAGATATTATGTCTTTCAGCAGAGCTGCTCTGCAGTCACCAGGCCAGTGTTCACTTCTGTCAGACCGGAGAGGCTAAATGTTATGACGCTGATCTCATTAGAATGCAGTGTGAGCTCGCTGTCTGGAGAATTTAATTTGTGCAAGCACTTGTGTTTGCTAAACTCATTTGTAAACAAAAGGGCATGGATGTTGATGGTATTAGGAAAGTGGAGGTGCTATTAATGTTCAAGGTCTAGGGTTTTGGGGTTTTTTTGTTTGCTTGTGTCTTGTTCATTAATATGCTCACCAAGTCTTACTTAACAGTTACCGCAGGAGAAAAGTCTGAGGCAGAATTTCTCAGCCACTTATCAACATGTTACCATATTTGAACATGAGATGTTACAGGCTGGTGTAATTTGGTGTAAGCTTGGAGTAACATGGTGAAATATGGTCTACATAAGAATAAATGAGTAAAAAAGGAAATTGCATTGTATGCATTGTTGATGTTGGAAGTAAACCTCATCACCAAAATTTTAACTTTTCAGAAGATGGAAAAAACATTCTTACATTTTAAAGTAAGGAACATTATGTAGCAATTTTACCTCACAATCATTTTAATGCCACACAGACTTGTAATAGGGAGAATGTTGTGTCTGTCAGTGCAACTTTAGGCTTGAATTACCTGCTAATGCACTGTGTTACTTTGGTGGAACGTGTACAAGACCTCTCGAAAGAACTGCATAAGACTTTACTGCATACAAACTTCTTAACTGGTTTGCTTGATGCTTTCTCCTGTTAGCAACATTGTCACCTCGCTAGTGTTTAATCATAACCTATGTCAGTCCATTTTAATGTCTGACAGGGGTTTAGGCGGTTGCTAGACATCTCGAGGTGATGTTAGCAAACTTGCTAGAGAGCGATATTCACAATTGAATATTGTCTTTTTACATTTGGTGTATTTCCAAAAGTGATGCAAGTTCATTTTTAATATCAGTGTAAATATAGAAAAGTTAAATGTTTCAATAAATGCTCCAATTCTTAAGTTTGGAAAATGTTTTATGACTCATTCATTAAATATTAGTTATCTGTGTTATTTTTAATTGATAGTTCAGGGGTTTTTTGTATTATCATATTGTTGTATTAACTAATTAAAAAAGTTTCTGTTCTTTGGGAATATTCATTATACTTCTACATTTTTAATTTTGGTCATGATTTGGTGCCTAAAATGTTTTGAGGATGTTCTTAGAAATGTTTTATTAAACCTTTTTTTACATTTATGCATTTATTCTAATGAATATTGAATGAATATTCTCATGAATAATGAAATTAATATTGGCTTTTTACATTTGGTAGGCATATTTCAAAAAGTGATGCAAGTTTTTAATATCAGTGTAAATTTAGAAAATATTATATTTTATGTTTAAATAGATGCTCCAGTTCTTACGTTTGGAAATATGTTATGACACAATCATTAAATATTCTCAATATGTGTGATTTTGTTTACTGATATTTTGGGTTGTTATTATATTACTGTCTGAACTAAAAAGTTCTGAAGTTTCTGTTCTTTGTGAATGTTCACAATACTTCTACATTTTTAAAAGGGCAAGATCCCTGACGACTGTCTGGAGGTTCTTTGATTTTAAACTGTGCAACCTCCACACACCTATTTTATGTGAAAATGACAGTGACTGGAGCAAGGATTGAACCCACAACCCCAGGCCAATTACGTAACACCCACTACCTGCAGTATCACTATGCAGACTGATTACTTTTTTTTTTTTTAAGAAAATGCTTTTACTTTTGCTCGGGTCATTGTTTTATCAGAGTAGCAATGCTTTTTACTTGAGCACCCATACATCACTTGGGTTTAAATGTCCCTCTAAATTCAGGGAGTGCGAGCCCTTGAAGGGTTAAAGTTGAGCAGTCAATAAAAGCAGAGAGGATAAGCAGGTGCCAACATCATCTTCTAAACTGTGTTTAGCAGGTCAGTCTACCAATTAATCCTGTGCACTCCAGTTTGTTAGTACACACATTTAGCACAACATAATGTATGCAAATGATGCCATTAAAATGCATGTCCATGTTTAGTTTCTAAATTAAGTGCTCATTTGCACTACTGGCACTCCGAACAATCCAGAGATTCATTACAACAAATTACAAAAATAATCATGACTTGAAACATCAAATTTACCCTCCTTGTTCCTTCTCTCCTATTTACTCGAAGAATATGAAAATAATTTACATGCCAATCAGCAATTTGCAGGCACAATATAGGAGGTCATAATCTTGCCAAAGCTATTATGCTAATTGTTGTTTTGTTGCTCCATACAATAAATCATGACCCAAAACTTGCTGGTATGCAATTACAGTCTGCTATGGTGGAGTAATTATAAGGGCTGTAAAAAAAAGGGGAGAATTAACAATGTGCACAATACACTGCACAATATATACTATACATTATAGTGAGAGAAACAGAATAATCAGAACATTCCCCACACTGCCCCTTCTTAAATGATTCATGACAGAAAACCCGCATGGCCACTGTGAAATTTCACTGTTTCTGTCCCGAAGTGGTTGTGGAATTATTCATGAGACACCGACTTTGTAAATAGATCCTGCTGATTAAAACAGGAAAAGCAGAGAGTAAAGAAAAAAACACCTAGGGATCTCAGGAGAGAGGGCAACACGGCATGGAAATAATCCGTTTCTTTAATCATTTTCGGACCCCCTGCTGTTCCAAGTTCCTGCTGCGATCAGCACTGCTGTCACTGGCTACTGTCGCAAATCATGAATCAGATGCATTTCCTGCATGTTGCTCGAACAATTTGTTCTGTGCAGCATCCTACCCTGCTGACGCTCCAGAGCATTTCAGCCGTTCTGTGCATGCCTCTGTGAGCACTTAATAAGATGTAATTAGCGTTTCTGATTAGACGTCAGCCTTCAAAAAAGAATCCCCCATCCCTGCCAATCAATTAATTTGCCCCAATACTAATGCTAACCTAGGCTGAGGTTATTTACAAACAACAAAACTCATCCTCACAGAATCTTTAACTGTAATGCTACATTATAAGAATTTCAGTATATAATTTTGGGTTTTTTGGGGTACCTACCAACCCACAACCTGTGAAATAAGACAACATTGGGCAAGAAAAAAGGGCATTCAACATGGTCTTTGGATTTTGCTCTTCTTCGTAAAGGTTCTGAATTAGTATATTTGTAATGACAGAGTTTGAAAGCCACCCTTAAAAATGTGCTGTGACCAGAAAAAAAAGACTGCAGACAACAGACAATCAGAAAAACTGCATCACGAGAGTATACTGACTGGAGTCATGGCAAACCTAAGGACAGAAAAGCAGAGAAACAGTGAGCAAGCAACTGAGGAAGAGATAGGGATGTGAACTCAAGGTGAAGTAAAAGTAATCTGTCTAGTGCAAACAAGGCCAAATCAGCATAAACACGTTAAGCATTAAGTGTTTTCTTGTCCCCCGCACTTGTCAAAACTTGTCAAAACAATACGCTGTGTTTTCTGATAAGAAACTTCTGTCTCAATCATACACTAGCACTGGTTTGGTAGAGTGACAGGCAAATGCTGACACAGGCTGATAATGAAAAGGATCCACTTCATACATTTCACTGTTATTTAGTAACTAAATAAATAACTAAATAGTCCAACCCTTAATATACTGCAGTGCTAATGAGTAACAAGTGATTTATTTCAGTCAGCCCTCAGATTTTTACAGTTCTACACCCATAACTCATGGGTTAAAAATATTTTCCGCCTAACTAATTTTACCAACGCTTGAAATCTGTTTCAAATGAGCGTTTACTATGAATATTATTCAAATAACAATAACTTTTTCTAAATAAACAGTGAAAATAAATTAATGGTATTAAATGTAATAATAATAATTAATAATAATAATAATAATAATAATATTATATACTATATTATATTATATAATTATATATATATTATATATATATTAATAAAAACATATGATAGTATTGTTATTCATAATAATAACAAAAATAATAACAACAATAATAATACATATATAAATTAATAATAACTTGTTATTAACCATAATATGTATTATTATTATTTTTATTATTTATTTCAGAGTGATGATATACAATCTTCCTGAAGAATCTATGCAGGCTCCTAATGCAGCTACTTGAGTGAACATCAAGAGTAAAGTGTAATGCTTCATCGTAACATAGGAGTGAAGACAGGCAGTTTTCCAGCTTTGATCACTGTCTTTACAAAATGTATACAATAGCCCCTCCCTTCTTACACTTACTTTTGGCAAGACATAACAATAATAACACGTCTTCTGCACTGGGCACACTATGATCCTAGCTACACCTCTGATTGTGATTCAGTAACTGTAGTTCTATACATGGCAGAAAAAGTAACCTTTACCATCTTGTAGCTGTGACAGTACTGTATTCCACCAGCTGGAGGCAGTGTTAACATTCAAAAATGAGGCCAGCTAAACCCTCTGAAAGGTAGTGTGCTCTGATGTGTAACAGTTTTATCCCACAGTGTCTCGCGTCCCAGCACATTCACATGTTTGTTCTGTTCAGATTTCGTCACACTTAAGTTGTGTAGTCAGACGGTAATATAGGCCCAAACAACATGTGGAGTAATGGGCTGCCATCGGGGTTTGTTCATGGCTGGCAGTGATTTACAGTGAAATGTTCCACTCCAGTCCATAGAGGGCCTGAACCTTACTGCCAGCATAGCAGCTGTACTGAGCTTTGTCTCTCTCTCTTTCTCACTCCCTCACAACAGCCTTCTACTTATCCAGCTGTCTGTGTCACTCTTTCACTTTTCCTTTTCTCATCTCATCCTTTTCTCCCGATTGGTTTGCGCTACATTCTTAGCACAGTGGCTCATTAGAAAAGGCAGTGGTTAAAAGTGCACTAGAATGGAAAACTGTATTTATCTTGGCATAGATGAATAACGAAAGTTCGGCACATGGAAGCAACAAAGACAATTTGGCGTAACCAAAACAGAGCCGTAAAACAGGCCAATTGCAAAACCCCAAAACTGTGATGTAACAGTCTTTCCTTGTTATATTTACCCTATCCTACAGTATTGAAGCAGTAAAACACAATGGCCACTATGTGGAAAATATGGTGTTTTTGATACTCGTGGTACTCATAGTTTTCTGAGACAATATTTCCCTAGGATGTGCATTATGAACACTGTTAATCAGCATATCACCTCCAGACTCTGCTACTATATGGGAATACAGGTTGCTACATAAACCAGGTCTAGTGACCCTGGCTGTTCCTGTGCCAGTATCACAGAAGGGGAGCTCAAAAGCACCACACAACAAAGCGAAAGCGAATATCCATGCAAGGCTAAAAGCTAACCCCAGCCATCTGGCCTTACCATATCTTCAGCTGAATAATCGCTAAAACAGGGTATCAGCATTATTAGATAAGCCTGTGCTTATCTGTGCTGTGATATGCTATGCTACTCCATGCTATTTTATGCTGTGCAATGCTATGTGGTGTCTTTGTAAGCTGCTACGGTGCCGTATACCAGCCAGTCATAGCAGAGCTCATCAAATTATCCACAAGCCACCATAAAAGAAAAAAATTAGCAAGGAAGGAAATTTTTATCCTGAGGCCAAAACAAATGGGTTGTAAAAGGGCACGAGCATCTGAACATTTTTCACCCCCATCAAAGTCACATATTTTGAAGGGGGCATGTTATTTTACAATACTTAATAGAAGCTGAATGAAGGGGTACTTCAGGGTTCGGAATATGGTTCTGGCATGGTAATGTTCTCTATTCTCCATTAAATCCTCAATTATTATATTATATTATATTAACACACACAATCCAACTTATTGTGTAGCAGCCACTTATCCAGACATCCTTGGATCCATTCCATTCACTTCAGGGTGACTAGAGATATAGAATTTTACCACTAGTCTGTTTCATGCCAGTATACAATAGATGCCGATTGCCTTTCAAGGACATTTCCTGTAATACAGCATTGTGTTCTTTTGCAGTTATCAAGAATGCTAAATAAATGAGGCCCTCAGTTTAGTTTCCTTCTTTTTCAATTGGTTCCTTTCTTATGTTCAGAAATTATCTCTAAAGTTGAACACAGACCTTGTGAATAGCACACGGACCTGTAAAGAGAGCACTTTTCGTGAGTTGAAAACCTCCATTGACAATGTAAGCACTGTAGTGAAGGCTATATTTCTTCACACAAAAGTCATCAATTATGTTCCACAGTAAAACAGTTTCCTGTACAAGGATAGCGCTAATATTGGTCCTCATGAGGATGAAAGCTTTATGAAACCAAGACATTAGTTTGTCCTCACCAATGCAGAAATGACAATAACAGATTTGCGACAGGGGAGCTATATTCACGCAGAAGCCTAATGAGCTGCACCTGGACTCAACACAGCTAGCTATGCTAAAGGATTCTTTCATTTTCTGATAGCCAATACAAAACAGCTACAGTAACACTAGCTAACACTGTGGCTAGATACTTTCTTAAAGAGAAGACTGAATGCAAACACTAAGGTGATATTTACTGTACCTCCACAAACTTCCACAAACCTCTAAGTCTAGATTTATCTAAACCAGTGGTCTCCAACCCTGCTCCTGGAGAGCTACCTTACTGCACAGTTTGTATCCGACCTTAATCCACTCCACCTTGATCCAACTAATTACTGCCTTCAGAAGTCCTTCATTGGCTGAATGCAGTGTTAGATTTGAGTTGGTGTGGAAACCTGCAGAGGAGAAAGGCTGGAGGCCAGTACTTTAAACAAATTCATGGGAAAGCACATTTCTAACAGCAGCAACACAAGGATAGATTGAGAGATACATTTTATCTTACGACCAGAAACTGTTATATAATGCCTGTATGTTCAGTTTGATTTTGTGGGTTCATCGCCCTTTGAACTGTGCTGGGTTGTAGCCTGGGTTCTACAGCTGGTGTTGTCTGGGAAGTTGTGACGAGAAGTCTAGGTGCTCTCATTGCTCATTAAAACTGACTCTGAAACCCCTGCACGACGTGTTCCCTGCGTGTCTCTTCATGAAGCTAAGTATTCACCTCTCCACGAGAGCACCCACCTAACACCATACTTCCATTCGTTACACATTCTAGCTAGTGGGTAGGGATTGGCAATGTCTAAATATGATGAAGGTGTTAGCTAAACCAGCCTGTATCAACTAACTGCAGGCATTGTGTCTCACTCTTTGCATGGCTAAGACACATTTTCTCTTTCTGTCTGACATTTTACATGCCCTAACACAAACTTTCATGTTTATGGTGTTTATAATGTTTTGGATAAACATTGAGTATTTTCCAATGACTGTAGAAAACATGGACGCTGTAATTCCATTTCCTTCCGTTCTACAGAAATGAAGCATGTCCGCCATGTTGTCAATTTTGCAACCAGAGTGTGCACAGTAGAGACCAGAGGTGGAGTCAGATTCACGTACTCAATTGGTAGACCCATGCAATGTAGGTCCTGCAGACGGTCTCTTTCAGTCGTGGCTGTCGATCACTCCTAAGTGTAACTAACTGTTGCGGTTAGATACTAGAGATGGAAACACAGTTTAGAAACATATGGGGACGGGCGAAGCTACACATCATACTGCAAGCAGCTAGCAGAGGAGCTAGACCTGTAGTTGCTTTACTTTCGAGAGGTGCGCTGTCCATGTTCTCCCCCCACGCTGTCCATGTTTTCTACAGTCATTGGTATTTTCAGTGATGTTGCCATATACTGGACCTGGATGAATACCCTTAGTACTCAGTGTACTGTGGTCCAAGAGTTAATGTATGTCTGGGAAACAGTATTCACAGTATTCTATGCATTCCCACTAAAAATAATTAATGGTAGCCCTACACATATGCTAAATACAAACCTGGGACAATCAGTATGCACAATGATTTGTTGCAGTGAGATGCACGTTACACTCACTTACCTGAAGTCCTAACCCACGCAATGCTTGGCAGGAATACTGTAGAGTTTCATAAGCCCTGTTGTTTTCAGTTAAAGTAAACTCATTGGAAATAATAGGACCAGTGACTATAAAAGTGAGCACTGCAATGCCTTAGACATAACATATCAGTGCCAAGCTTGGACCACACTGGACCACATCTGGCAGCACACAGTATCTGACACAACATCAGAGACCAGGACCTGCGGAAAGCCTTTTTTCAAAGCCCAAGTAGGTAACCTAAATAGCCTCTGGTGTTTCTGCTTTATGAGTTACCTACATACAAAACAATGCATTGAGAAGTTGAGTAAGGAAGTAGTGAGAACTGAGGAATAGTCCCCGTCCAAATGTTTTCTTTTGAAATAAAGATTGCATGGATACAGTGGCCCATTTTTTCCCCCTGCCTTCTACTTTATTTCGGTTCCAAACCTCGTTAATGGCTCTAACAGTTCCGTCTGCACAGGATGGCTGTGAAAATACCTTAATTGTTACAATAACAAGTAACCTGAGGACGGTGAGGAAATCCACTCTGTGAGAAACTGATCTCAGGGTAAAATGCCTTTGAGTTAAAATGGAGAACAGCTCTCTCACACTTGAGAGAGAGAGAGAGAGAGAGAGAGAGAGAGGGAGGCCTAACCTCTCAGGGGTCCAGAAGGTCTGTCCGAAAGTTTTTGATGCTTCTTTTCACAGCACCTCTATGCGATAACACCAAGTGCGCTCACAAACACAGAGACTGGCGGCCTAGTGGAACAGGCCATCCATGCGGAAAGCTCATTGCCTGAGTAGACTGAGGCAAGTATTGGAGTTTTCTAAGAGTGCAATAGTTTCAATACAGTATTGAGAAATCAAAAAAATGAAAGTTCTAGAGAGTGTAATGAAAATTTTAAGCTGTACCAGAGATACGCCCCTCAGACCCTTCGTGGAAAACCACTGTGAATGATCAAAGCTGGGCATCTGAGAGCATTCTATCAAAGTAGACAGTGAGGGGGAGGAGCTTATGCTGTGCACATACCCACGCTCAAACCACTGGGCTTATTTTGTTAGAGGGCTGGCACTCTGGGCACTGAAAAAGTTCTGAGCCAGACCTGTGTGGTATTTAATTAGAGCTCTGCAGAGTCGAGACATTTTCAACAAATAAAATATTGAAAATCCAATCAAATCTTGACCTCAGAACAGGAACTCTTATTGAACTGGAAAATGTGTAGATCATCAAACCCTCTAGTGTTTTGGAGAAGATTGGGAGTAGGATTTATTTTATTATTTTTTTTATTTTTTACTGGAGTTGCTGCCAATGAGAGTTGCTAGGGTGAGGAGGGACTGTGCTTTGCCATTGTGAGCGAGGGGCATTCCAAGCCCTTCCTTTGTTTTTGCTGAGCCAATTAGCGAGCGTGATAACATCTGGTGTGAGAGGACAATGTGGCTCTGCTCACATACCCTTAGCGTGTGTCTCCTCTCTGAAGCACAGAGGGCCAAAACAGGCAAGCTAGGAAATTTGAGCAGGGACAGCATATGGCCTCAGCCACTCTGATACAGCTGAATGACTTTCTCTCTTTCTCTCTCTCTCTGTCTAGCTCTCTCTCTCTCTCTCTTTTTCTCTCTCTCTCTCACTCTCTCTCTCTGTCTCTCGGATACACACATACACAGCCTGACTAAACAGGATTATGGGGAGATCTGAGACGAGCAGAGAGAGAGAGAGATGATTGAGGACAGCTCTGATCTGATTGAAATGCTATTTAGTCTCATGGATGCACTTGGATATGGAGGTTTTAATGGAACCATATGTGATGCACAGTATTTCACTTTGCTGGTGGACAGCCTGCAGAAACTCCATCTCTCTTGCCAGTATGCAGTAAATGCAATGTGAATTCCTGAGAAATGGAGATATATCATAATTGGCTGCAGACATAACATTTGCCCATGAACATGTGCTTCTTGTCCACATGAGTATATAGTAAATGTGTTACTGTGTGGACACGCTGCTGTCTGTGGCTGGATCATTCTTAAGGCATAGAAGCATAAAAGGTGGCTAACGTCATCGGGTCAGTCATTTGCAAATCAATCCGAGAATGGATAAAGACCAAATATAAAGGTTTGATTAGGCCTGCACTGTCACTGTGCCTGTCTGGTCACCCGTGGCTGAGTGAACAAATTGCTCTTTTAATGAATGAGCACTCGTTCCAGACTGTTAAAGTACAGAATTGAAAACTGCTGAGTGCAGTGACATGTTTTACGATCTGCAGTTCGGAAGCATGCGACTTTAGGTATTTATAAAGTCCTTAAACAGATTTGAAATTTCAAGCCATGTGAGTTTTACATTACTGCATCTTCTCTAGATAGTGCTCCCTTTGTCAAAGTTAATCATGGGGCATTAGGTTATTATGACCTTTTTTTTAAAAGATATAAGACTTTTCAAACCATTGCAGATTTAAATGACTGCACTCTTAAAAATAAAGATGAGCGATACCATAGTAGAACCACTTTCAGTACCATAAAGAACCGTGTTTTTAAAGATGTGAGTGTCTGAAGAACCTGTAAACCTTCCTGTTATCCATGCAGTTGCAGGACCCATTTCAAAGTTTAAGAATACAGGACTAATACAGGATGTAAATGAAAAACACACAATATGAGAATTATTTTTAAATGAGTGAATTATTACAAGGAACCAAGTTTACTTGAAATATTAATTGAGCTAAAGTCAATGTGTGCAGAGGAAAGTATTCTACTTTTAGATGGTTAAACATGCATAGGGTCAATTTGACCCAGGAACATTGGTCAGAGGTAAGAGCACTGGTCTATTGATGATAGGGTTCAAGGTTCAAAACCCGGGCTCAGCAAGCTGCCACTGTTGGGCCTATGAGCAAGGCCCCTCACTCTCCATAGGGCTCCTAGGGTGCCACAGTGTGCTCACTGTCCACTCTTTGTGTTTCGCTGTTGAATGATGAATTATATTGCATATCATTTTTAACTGAAAAATGAATGTTAGTTAGCAAATCTAATCTCCAACCTGGATTTATTTCATGTTCTCAAACTTCGGACCGATTTCGAGGATGCATCTAACATATATTTCCAGGCCCTTGTTTACCCACATTGTTCATGTGCAATGAACATGGCCTCCCAAAAGTGGCGGAGAACGAAGCCTCCTTTGTTTTAAAACAAACAAACTAAGTTTGTTTTAAAATGTTTGGGTTTTTTACATACTTTAATTCATCTTTATTGCCTTCTAAAGTGTAAAATGATTCATCCCTGGATCTCCACCATTTCCATTCCACTGTCAACCCCTCGGTATCGCGCTCTCCCCCAGGGCCAAAAAGGGACTTCCGCCTTGTTTGGTTCATGTTTGGTTCATGTTTGGTTCATTGTGTCGATTCAGTGTCTTGTTTCATGTTCATATGTTTCACCTGGGGCTGGGGGTACTTAAGGATCTCAAGAATTGCATGCTTGGAACCTTGAGGTAGGCCAAGAGGTTCCCGTTACTGCTCACGGTGTGTTAAGGCCAGCTTCTGATCTACGTCCTCGTTCACGAGCAGGCCACCCGGCCATTCAAGGACTCAGCGAGGCTCGCTCGCTCTCAGCCACGATATACTCATGACTCTCGTTACAGCTAGGCGACCCACGCTCACACAGCAGTTCCAGGTTGGGTCGGCCAAGCCTTTCTTGCCAAGTAGCTGGTCCTCCAGCTAAACCCCCAGTCTCAGGTGTGTTTGTTTTCGTCCTCTTGTTTGTCAAGTTTGTGTTGTGTTCACATTTATGCCCTGTAGCTCCTGCTTCCTTTTACTTTGTTTTGCTCCTTTGTATTTTCTTGAGTTGTGTTAATAAATTACTTGCATTGGACCCATCTCTGCGATCATCCCTCTGTGTCTGGCCTAACCCGCCATGACATCCCCCAAGAAATTAAAAAAAGAACCTGTAAACCTTCCTGTTATCCATGCAGTTGCAGGACCCATTTCAAAGTTTAAGAATACAGGACTAATACAGGATGTAAATGAAAAACACACAATATGAGAATTATTTTTAAATGAGTGAATTATTACAAGGAACCAAGTTTACTTGAAATATTAATTGAGCTAAAGTCAATGTGTGCAGAGGAAAGTATTCTACTTTTAGATGGTTAAACATGCATAGGGTCAATTTGACCCAGGAACATTGGTCAGAGGTAAGAGCACTGGTCTATTGATGATAGGGTTCAAGGTTCAAAACCCGGGCTCAGCAAGCTGCCACTGTTGGGCCTATGAGCAAGGCCCCTCACTCTCCATAGGGCTCCTAGGGTGCCACAGTGTGCTCACTGTCCACTATTTGTGTTTCGCTGTTGTGTATGTGTTTGTTAACTGCATGCATGGGTTAAAGGCAAAAGCCAAATTCTGTCTGTGTTCAACACAAATGGTGAATATGGTTGTCTTGTCTTGGTGCTGCTCCTTACAGTTGCTTTCTTATTTGGCATTTCTTCAAGTTATGAGAAAAATGGGATCCACCTTCGGACAGACCTTGGGAACCCTTTGTGGCAGCCTTATTTTTTAGAGTGTATGCTCCTTTACAGCAGGCAGTTCTTGGAATTTTTGTCTTGGGTGGCCCAGGGGTGGCAAAGGGATGTCTAGAGGTGGCCACAATGTATAGTTGTGTAGTTATGCACAGCAATTAATAGACTACATGCACACACATAACTGTTGATGGTTGGTCTTCAATTTTAAATATATGTTATAATCAAATTGCTACATGAACAATGACAGAAAAATAGGACCTTTCTGAGCTCAATTAAAAGGTTTTAAAAACTATTACTTCTAAACTAAAACTACTTGGTCTGACCTAACCTTGAGGCTTTGACTGGGGGGGGTTGTTGTTTTTTGTGAAGATTTGTGGATGTCTGTTTGTTTCGACATGTCTCTTATCTCAGTCATCCTTAAACAAATGAATAAACAATGTGATAAACCTGTGGTGTTACAAAATAGGCTGGGTAGAACTTTAATATACATAAATACTATAGCTGATGATGCATTATGTGGCATTTATTGAAGGAGAAAGATGAAATGGCCTGACTACCCCCCTCACCATTAAAACTGCACATGCTTTATAGTGCATTATGTCAAAGCAAATCACAACACATCGTTATGAATTTCAGCTGGACCCACAGTATTTTCACTTATCTCAATATTCACGGCCTCCAGGACGCTGAGAGATAATTAAGCAGCATACAGGAGCGAGCCTGAATTCATGGATCACACTCACTGGTCTGGAACAGTGTAAAGCGATAGGCAATTAACTATCACCCACCGAGTTACAGGTTACACTAGAGTCAGCACTAATAGCTCATATAGCAAGTAGATTAACATTCTAAGAGTTCATTTATGGCAGTCAGACCTCCGTGAACTGTTGGTGGAACAGAGTCTCTCCACTTGACGACTGAAGGTCACATCCTCTCCCTGCTGTTCCAGTAACTTTGGAGCCGGATCGTTCCCTTACCTCGGCAAATGCTAAAAGATAAGTGTGCTCCTGGCTCGGGCAGGCTGTCTGACCATATGGCCACATTCATCATGTATCAACTCTCATTAAAGTAGCCGTCATTAGGCACTGGGGCTCTGCTGGGTGCAGCTGCCCACACCTGACAGCCTCTCTCTTCTCACCTGGAATCTCCTGCATAACCAGCCTGCCACTCAGTTATGCGGAGGCCCTGAATCTACCACACAAGCAGCTGCATGGCCACACACACACCCCAACACCAGCCAGAGGGCAGCCGCCAATTCGAAGAATACAATGATCAGATTCAGTATAAAACTAGCCAGTGCTGTGCGGCAGCTATCCAATATAACAACTGACCTGTCCATGCTTTACCCACATATGAGAGTTTCGGTAGTAACTTTTCTAACAAGCTTCACTCTCTGCTCGTCTGGTAAAAATCCCATTGCACCTAATTAGAAATTGTGGTGCACTTGTTAAAATATAATGATGAATTATATTGCATATCATTTTTAACTGAAAAATGAATGTTAGTTAGCAAATCTAATCTCCAACCTGGATTTATTTCATGTTCTCAAACTCTGGACCGATTTCGAGGATGCATCTAACATATATTTCCAGGCCCTTGTTTACCCACGTTGTTCATGTGCAATGAACATGGCCTCCCAAAAGTGGCGGAGAACGAAGCCTCCTTTGTTTTAAAACAAACAAACTAAGTTTGTTTTAAAATGTTTGGGTTTTTTACATACTTTAATTCATCTTTATTGCCTTCTAAAGTGTAAAATGATTCATCCCTGGATCTCCACCATTTCCATTCCACTGTCAACCCCTCGGTATCGCGCTCTCCCCCAGGGCCAAAAAGGGACTTCCGCCTTGTTTGGTTCATATTTGGTTCATGTTTGGTTCATTGTGTCGATTCAGTGTCTTGTTTCATGTTCATATGTTTCACCTGGGGCTGGGGGTACTTAAGGATCTCAAGAATTGCATGCTTGGAACCTTGAGGTAGGCCAAGAGGTTCCCGTTACTGCTCACGGTGTGTTAAGGCCAGCTTCTGATCTACGTCCTCGTTCACGAGCAGGCCACCCGGCCATTCAAGGACTCAGCGAGGCTCGCTCGCTCTCAGCCACGATATACTCATGACTCTCGTTACAGCTAGGCGACCCACGCTCACACAGCAGTTCCAGGTTGGGTCGGCCAAGCCTTTCTTGCCAAGTAGCTGGTCCTCCAGCTAAACCCCCAGTCTCAGGTGTGTTTGTTTTCGTCCTCTTGTTTGTCAAGTTTGTGTTGTGTTCACATTTATGCCCTGTAGCTCCTGCTTCCTTTTACTTTGTTTTGCTCCTTTGTATTTTCTTGAGTTGTGTTAATAAATTACTTGCATTGGACCCATCTCTGCGATCATCCCTCTGTGTCTGGCCTAACCCGCCATGACATCCCCCAAGAAATTAAAAAAAGAGTAAGAGGCACAATGCAAGAGGCTCCATTTTCCACAACAGGTTACCAAAAGGCAGGACCTACCTACATGAAGCCTCATGCAGATTGTAACCAATAGGCTACTAAGAAGTCTTAGTAGGACCCGCCCTACATCTGCTGCAGCCTAGGCTTTGGAACAAAGCTGTTAAGTAAATGTACCTGCTACAGAATTCGGACTCCGAAACTCCACCCCAGATTCCACTAATATACGGACTCTATATGGACTATTGCTACATGAAAACTCCCACTCCCAGAATGTATATATTGATAAGTGAACCCAGACTCCAATCCAATCACCCCTCAGTATCTCACTCATCATTGACTCACCCCTATTTTACCTGACTGTTTTGTCATTGCGATGTATTGCTACTGTTTACCCAAAGCCATATCAATCAAGTTGGTTACATTTCTCCCTACTATGTTTACTTCTTATACTTCTTAAGTGTCTGACTGTAATCTGTAAAGTTTCAGTAAAGCCCTTGTTGCACTTTACAGCTCTAAATGTTAGTTAAGGCTTGACATTCTCACAAGCATTTCTTTACCCCTTTCTGGTGTTTTAATGGGATGTGCACATTCCCACTTGCCATAAAACTGTTAAACAGGATATAACATCCTCACTATTCAAAAGCCAACAGCTTCTTTATTTGTAAACTAGAGTCTAAGACACAGAAATCTATCTGGTTAGATGCTGTGTTGTGTTGAAACCGACTCCTGTACAGCAAATGATAAACTAGAATGTAGGGTGCATTTTGGTATTTGCAGACCCCCTCTCTGGCCCCCGGGCAAGTTGTCTCATGAAGACTATTTTCCTAAGTTACCTGATGCTGCCCTAGATTGAAATGCAGTATTGGTCTACATCCACAGCTAATCTCAGGAATAGATCGCATGTCGGTACACTTGCTTGTTTAGTCTTGTCTGAATCCAGGCCATGCTGTTTATCTCTGCGTGACTCTCGTGTGACCTGTCTCACCCACGCCTCTGCCAGAATGTGTGTAGGACGTGGCAGGGGCAGTGACTTGTCGTGCACTAAAAGACGACAGAATCAGCCGCAGCTTGCCAGCAGATTACAGTTGGAGTTTCATTGTCATTAGAAGGTTAACATCCATCCTGAATGACTGCTGGCTTTGTTAAGGCCTGAAGGGGGATTTCCCTTTATATACCAATGTTTCTGACAAACGCACAGCATGGCGTGTTTCTCTAGCCTTTAATTCTCTCTCTCACTCTCTCTCTCTCTCTCTCTCTCTCTCTCTCTCTCTCTCTCTCTTTTCCTTCTCTCTTTCTAAGTTTCTCTCTAGTCTCAACTGGCTATTTTACTAAATCTATAGCATATAGCATGCTTTAAGGTTTCGGAAAGGCATATGCATATTCAATGTTTGTACCGGAGTACAAGTGGCAAAAACTGCCTTTATTGAGTAATTTTTTCTTCAACGTATAAAAACCAAGCATGTCAAGTCAAGTCAAGTCAGATTTATTTGTATAGCTTTTTACAACTGTTGTCGTCACAAAGCAGCTTTACATAATTAGTGATTAATAAAAGACAGAGACAAAAAAGAAAGAAGAAATAATGTAAGACATGATAAATCAAAGACCCCCAGTGAGCAAGCCAATGGCGACAGTGGCAAGGAAAAACTCCCTCAGAGCTGGAGGAAGAAACCTTGGGAGGAACCAAGACTCACAAGGGGGACCCGACCCATCCTCCTCTGGTCAGAACTATTTAAACATTAATGATAAAAATTACCAAACCATGTATAACAGAAAATGGTTTTAACATGGTCACTAAGCAGGTAGCAGTGGTAGGCGGGTTAGCCGCTGGTCTGCTATGGGTGGTGGTGGGTGAGGGGCCTGCTGGTAGGACCGGTAGGTGGCATCTGGTTTGACGAAGGTAGAGGGGACCTCAGCGGGCAATCTTCCAGCAGGTCGGGCCGGGTGGCCATTTACTCAGAGAAGGTAAAAAGAGAGGGTTAATTCTGAGAGGAATTTTATGGAGAGCAGAGAATGTTGGGCAGTATCAGATTGTGTCTGACGACTCCGGCAGGTCTGACTATAACAGCCTAATTAAAAGGAGAGAGCCAGAAGATAACACGGACATGGGAGCACCCTGAAAAAAATGCTCAAATGTGGTAATTTATTTTACCTGACAATGAAACATGCTGATTTTCCTCCTACTGTCTGATTTACAGTAGCACAATGTCTTTTGTAGCATAGCATAGCCTACCAGATAGTGTTGCTGTCCTCTCTGTGCCCTTTTGTGTCTGATGCTGGAGAGAAGAGATGGTAAAAAACAGATAGCCTAGCACTGAAACCTAAAAGCTTTGCTTGCTCCTTGCCGAGTTTGAGCTCTTTCTATCTGCGGACACTGACACAGGAAAGCCACAGTCATGAGGCCTGGGTCATGTAGAATCCTGTTTTGCTTTAAGTAGCAGAGTCTGGTGGCTATGAGTTACTGGTTGACAAAAAAAAATTATCAACGATGACATATTTTCCCAAAGTGGCCGTTACATTTTATCACATCTTTGGGTCTGGCAAGGTATAAATAATATTAATTGACTAAATAATACATCTTAAATAGATTAATTAATTAAATTAATTAACTAAATAATATACTTATGGCCAAACACTGGGGTAGTGGTGGCTCAGCAGTTAGACCTCCAGGCTCTTGATTACAGGGTTGTGGGTTTGATACCCGGGCTCGGCAAGCTGTCACTGTTGGGTCCTTGAGCATGGACCTTAACCCTCTCTGCTCCCTGGGCACCACAGCAATGGCTGCCCACCGCTCCAGGCATGTGTGCTCACTGTCCACTGTGTGTGTTTCACTGGTGTGTATGTGTGCGTTCAAGGCTCAGATGGGATAAAAGCAGTGTTATATGCTAGCTTTGTTGGCCCTTAAAATTCAAACATGGGAAGACATGCAGCCTTTGCAGATGATAGAGGAGGCTGAAGGGGACGGGTCATCTATTGCTAGCAGTGGAATTGTTGCCTACCTAACCTTTGAGAAAAAGCATAAACATCATTTTATGTACTTAGCTGAAGACAGTGTTCTCATAGCCTGCAGCCACTGACATGCTGAATTTCAAGTGTTCAGCACACTGTAAACATCTCTGGTACTTGCTGACCACATTGATTCTTGTGACATGCTTTGTGACACCCAGCAGGCTTAAAAGTTTCATTAGCTTGGATTAGTCACTGTTGAGGAAAGTCACTGATAGTTTATATAGCTTAAGGGTGAGGAACTCAGAGATCCCGGAGGTACAGATTCCTGCATAGTTTTGAGCACTGAGCTGTGGAGCAGTGGAACTGTGTTCTCTGGAATGATGGTGCGCTATCCAATGCTTTTGGGATGATTTGGGAATGAGGTGGGATGGTGCTTATCCAACATCCTGACCTCACTAATGCTCTTGTCACTGAATGCAATCAAATCCTTACAGCAATGCTTCAAAATCTACTAGAAAGCCTTCTTCTTCCCTGGACAGCAGAGACAGTTACTCCAACAAAAGCAGGATACACTCTTGATAGCCTTGATTTTGGGAGAAACAATAAATGAGCAGGTGTCCCAATACTTTTGTCCATATGGTATATGATCCCTGATATGTCTGTGATACTGTGTTCTCCTTTCCACAGTATAGAATAAAAATGTATTATCTATTCACACTGACTGAGTATTACAAAATTCATAACACTATGAGATGCAGCCTATGAATAATTTATTTATGAATTACATTCAAATGTAATACACTGTATGTTTCTAAAGGATAGACTAAAAAACAATAAACAATATGTGACACTGCCTTTCCTATTGTCTTTCTTTTTTTGTTGGTTTCACATCAGCTTTGATTTGGACATACAAACGGTCTCCATAACTAATATGTCCATTTGTCTGTCAGATGAAATTGTTCCTGAGGTTCCTGTAGCATTCACTTTGGGATGCAGTTTCCCAAACGCTTTACATTTTATCTGGGCTTCACAGCTCGTCTTCTTCACAAGGCTTTACACTAAAAGCGTGAAGAGTACGGCTGACTGGCAGCAACACCTAAATGACCTAATTGAATTCATCAAAGAATTGAAATTAGTCACTCTTGCTTGTTAAAACAGAGAAATTCTATTGAAAGTGCAGATTATAAGCTTTCAGGTGAGACCATGTTTGTTCATGTTCATCAGACAGAAGTTATTCATTAGCTGGTCATAACCCGTCAGCATCTGTGACGAGAGAGGCATTTTGTTAATAAGTAATTCTCATGGTTCAGTTGGTGTTTGTCTGGGTTCATTCTTCTCGTGTTAGAGATTTTGCTGTTTATAAAACTGTTAACTTAAATTTGGACGTCTGAATGACTGATTCATTCATTATTAGGCTAATTGGTAACTAATAGTAGGCATGTTAAGCTGCACATAAACCCTATCTTAACTTACACCTTAACCTACACCTAAACCCAATCCAAACCTACACCTTAATCTACACCTAAACCCAATCATAACTGACACCTTAACCTACACCTAAACCCAATCTTATCCTACACTTTAATCTGCACATAATTCCTATCTTAACCTAACCTTAACCTACACCTTAATCTACTACCTTCACCAAACCTTAATCTACACTTTAACCCACACCTTAATCAACATCTAAACATAACATTAACCTTCACCTTAACCTACACCTAAACCCAGTCTTAACCTACACCTTAACCTACATCTAAATCCAATCTTAACCTACACCTAAACCCAGTCTAAACCTACACCTTAACCTACACCTAAACCCAATCTTAACCTACACCTTAACCTACACCTAATCCCAGTCTTAACCTACACCTTAGCCTACACCTAAACCCAATCTTAACCTACACCTTAACCTACACCTAAACCCAATCTTAACCTACACCTTGACCTACACTTAAACCCAATCATAACCTGTACCTTAACCTACATCACACCAGAACTTGTTGTATTTACATGACAGACAGGTTGTGTTGGTGTTTGTGTGTATTTTTCTCAACAGCGCTACGATTGGACGGGTGGAAAAAATATTATTATATGCGATATATATATACGATATACGATATATTTTTGGCCTGAAACAGTCGACCTATACATTTGTTTCTATGTGAGATCATTCATTTTACATTCCATTAAATGTACAAGTTGTACAATTTGCAAATTGGCAAAATTGCTCAAAAATTTGCATCGTCAAGTTCCTAGTACCTTTGCATGATCTCTGGTTAATTGATTCATGAAATGTTCACACAAAAAAGACAACTGGTCTGTTCAAATTATGCAAAGAAAAAAAAAAAGACGTATAAAGTTTTGGGGGGTTTTCTTGTTTTGTTTTGTTTTTGTTTTTTTTTGGGGGGGGGGCAAAGATGAACAGTCGTATTACACCCCTTTTTGTTTCACATTGGCATCCAAACAAACATTAATAAGTTGGAAGTGCTGACTCGAACCTTTCAGTACACAATGTAAACATAATGTAAATTCAGTTTGATGAAAGAAAGAATATAATTAATTTCATTACATTTCAATTTCATTGCATAATGACAGTAACAGCATGGAAGGGTTTAAGAGAATATTAGACAAGACAAGAGTCTAACATACTGCCAAGTGCTGCTGCTCACCGCAACAATGGCTGCTTTCTCATACCATCTACTGTAGTGTCTTCTTGCTCCACAGCATTACATGTACCTTTGCCTCCGAGCTACACAGAACATCACGTTATTTTACAACATGAGCTAATTGTCTCTGGGACTGGTCTTGGCAGTGGCTGCTGTTCTGTGATCCAGCTAGAGGCCCTGGTGTTCGTTAATGAAGACTTATGAGAGAGGAGATAGCTCATAGCTGTAGGGAGTGTGTGTGTATGTGTGTGTGTGTGTGTGTGTATTAGGAACAAAGTAGACAGCTAAAGCTGGACTGTATTTACCTACTGAAAGCTAATGTCCATAAGGCTTCTCTCAGACACTGCTGTAGACATGCGTTGTTACTGCACATTATAAGGCATGAGAACAGTTTCTGCACACGGTCACTGATGGATATAGCCATATCTTGATCATAGTATAGTTCCATCTCCTCCATGTCACCTCTGGTAAAGATGTGGGGAGAGATATTACTGGGCTGCATTTGAGGCATTAGCATTTTATGGGTGAATTCACTCAGCCTGCTGGCAAATTACAGCTCTGCTTTACTGTCACTGGGATGTTAACAAGAATTATCTTTAAATCGAGTGACTGGTGGCGTTTAATGAGTTGGAGTGTGTGTGTGTGTGTGCAAGCATGAATGTGTGTGTGTAAGCTTGTAGGGGATAATGTGCATCAGCCTGTTCTCTCACTAAGCCGTCATGGACAGTTTAATAGCGATTTAACTGGGATAAACATAAATGTTTGTGGAAGCTGAGGTGTCGACTTGAGAAGGCAAACAGAAAGCAATACTGCTGAAGAGTTCAAGGGCAAACAATTACTCTGATGAATGAAATGAATCTCTCTTTTATAGAAGATATTACTTTCAGGGGGGTCCAGTGTGCATTTGGAAAATACCGCCCAAGAATGGAATAAAGCTTTCAAATGAAACACAGACATACTGCATTTGAGTTGACTTGTCTTATTCATGCAGTAATGCACTATTTTTAACCACCAAGGTCGGTGTCGACTCCACTTAAATCCTTTCAATTAGGTTTCTATTTAAGCAGTGTGGAGAATGGGCTGAGAGTGGCTAGTAAGGGACATTCAATGGTACAATGAAGAATTAGTTATACTGCTATAATCGTGCAGGTCATGAAAAAGCACAACATGCTACCTCTCCCTGACCTTATGCTTAAATAGCATCCCAGTCTCCATATTTGCCTTTTGTACTGTATAATTAGAAACTTCTGTAAATCTTTATTAATATGTGGAAATGTTAGTAATGAATAGAGTAATGGAAGTAGTTCAGAGACTACTTGATGTACACAGCAGAAACAAGTGCATATATATAACGCTAAATAAAGAAACACACTAAATAAAGAATGGTAAAGAGTACAGTACAACATGGATGCATATGCAAATTGTGTGAGTACAGTTGCATGTGTAAAGTGCATTGTGCAAACACAAAAGTAAACAGTATTTGTAAAACAGTAGCAGCGACACATGTACTGGGCTCTTATTAATGTTCTTATAATAACAGTAGCAGCGATACATGTAGTAGGCTTATATTCATGGGTGCATGTCAGAATTTAGCCAGTTCCAGTTCCAGAGTGGAAGGGGGATGATGTGTTTACAAGCCTTCAGAAGCAAAATCACAGGATTTTTTTGGCAAAACAGGCAAACGCCGAACCCCCAAAAATGCTTCCTAATGGTCTTGACTCATTTTATTTATGCCCCCCAAAATGTACATACACCCAACCCACTAGCTAAATATGGAAGTCAGGCTAAAAGGCTAAAAGTGGAGAGAAGAGTTGATAGCTGGTGAAGCTACAGCAATAATTACCGTTCTTGTTACAGGTATAAATAAAATTCTTGTCTAGGCTATGCTATTCTAGACAGCTACTGTGGGTTATTGCAGTGCCATAAACCAGCCAGTAAAAGCAGAGCCTCAACCTAAGTCACTTACTGTTTATGCATTAAAGAACAAGCTAAAACGCTCAATTAATGCATGCTCTAAATGAGAGACTTGCTCAAAGGTGACAGAAGAGATGCTGTAGTAGGACCTGCAGCAAGTTAAACTGAATGGAGTAATCTGAGACAAAAGCTGTTGCAGAGAATGAGTAAAACTTTCAATGCAAATTCTAGGTTTTTACAATTTGTCTTTTTTTAATGCTCAGTGGCAAATAGAAATGCCGAATATGAAAAGCTCTCATGAATATAGAACACTTTTCACATTTCATCAGGATGGCAATATTTACTCAAGCCAGTTATTATGCTAGAGAAAAAGACAACAATGACCTGCTAATTACAACGGTGCAGACGCTCTGCTTGGCGCGTTCTTTGTCTGCACTCTCGCTGCAGTTGAAGACATGGCGTGGGCTGAGTGTGTGGATGCTGTGACCTGTGCCATAATTAAGACTATGCAGACAGAGCTGAAAACACATGGTGACAAATCAGACAGGAATTGTTCTGGAGCTGTTTTAAGATTACATCTTTAGAGTGCTATGTGGAGTAGGAAGAAAGAAGGAGAATGCAGGGAGTCCCGAAGCCAAAGCTGTGATTACGGGAAATTAGTTTTGTTTCTATGGACCATCTGGAAAGTCCTCTTTCTCTCTCTCTCTCTCTCTCTCTCTCTCTCTCTCTCTTTCTCTCAAACACATAGACACATGTGCACACACACAATTGCTAAAGGCTGTAGCATTTGGCCTGGCAAGTGAAGCAGGAAGTCTCTCTCTCTCTCTCTCTCTCTCTCTCTCTCTCTCTCTCTCTCTCTCTGTCTCTCTCTCTCTCGCTCTGTCTCTGTGTCGGGCAGGAAAATGTGGCAGCAGTTGTGTATTATTCTCATTCTGATAATTGTAACATCTGCAGCCATAGTGACTTCATCACAGCTTCTTCTTCTCAAAGTCTCTCTGGATGCGCACTGCTTTTCAAAGTTCTGTTAAATCCAGTCTGAACAGACCAAGCTGTTCATCGCCTCCTCCTTTCGTTCCCAGGGGCTGAGAGTTACAGCGAGATAGAATCAGAAATAGAGGGATTAAAAGCTAAAGAGAGAGAAAGGGGTAGGAAGATGAGTGTCCACTGAATGTGCTTGTAACTAATCATTTCTCTCACTCTCTGTATGAAACACATCTGCTCTGGCTTTGTCTTGTTATTATTATTATGATTACAAATATGATTAAATAAGATAATAAGTAGTAAGAAAGTAGGCTAAAATAGAAAGCAGCATTATGTAGCATTTTACCTTAGAATTAAACAGCTTTAGATTTATGTTGATGCTTCACTGACCTGTAATAAGAAGACTGTCGTTACTCCTCTGGGCTCAGCACACCAGAAACTGTACTATGTAACTTTGATGAAGTGAGCAGAACAATACTTGTGAGAACTGCGTAACGCTGTGAGTCTTATTCATGTAAAAGCCTGTACATGTACTCTACCACCTTAGTCCACATCCTTCTTTCACTTTCAGTGAAGGTTCTGTATCTCTCAGCTTGTAAAATGTAAGTTAATATTTAAGTGAATATTTAATGTGTAAATGACATGACTCAACTGTAGGGGGTGCCCAGGAGCAAGAAATTTTTGCACATCGCTGCTTTAATGCATAATGAAATGATGGTAGTATGTGTGCTAAAAAGCTCCCAGGGGCCTGGGGCTGAGGGTTCGATCCTTGCTCTGGTCACTGTCTGTGAGGAGTTCAGTGTGTTTAACTGTTATGCATATAAACAAATTACTGACGCAACCCAGACACACAGAAATCCAACAATTTGAACAAAAAAATGTGATCAGTGAAATTTTATTACCTGAACCTACACCTCAGCCTAATCCTAAACTTAACCTACTACACCTAAACCTAATGCTAACCTTAACCTAACCTGACCTTAACCTAACCATTACCATAACCCTTAAGCCTGTACATGTACTCTGCCACCTCAGTCCACATGCTTCTTTCACTTTCAGTGAAGGTTCTGTATAGTAAAATGTAATGAAAAGAGTGTAATTTAGTGGTGGCTTAAAGCATAAATTACACAACCCTACTGTAGGGGGTGCCCAGGAGCAAGAAATGTAAATGCATATCGCTGCTATAATGCAAATGATGAAAAATGAAACCATTGCAGTATGTGTGCTACAAAGCTCCCAGAGGCCTGGGGCTAAGAGTTCGATCCTTGGTACACCTAAATTTAATGCTAACCTGACCTTCACCTCACCTGACATTAACCTTACCATTACCATAACCCTTAACCTAACCATAGTACATGCAAATCTTATCATTTGCATGGAGTGTCCGTCCATTAATCTGTTTTGTATAAGCTCCAAAAAAGAACCATGCTGTGGCTGGGATGTGTGTATTTGGCATATCAGCATCACCAGTGGACGGGAGCTGTACTGTGAATCATAAAATATGTACAATTATCTTCATGCAAATTTTACAAATATATTGGAGCATACTTTATTGGTGTATGTGCAATTTTATGGCAATTTTATGGTTCATGGGGTATTCCTGCCTTGCACCTGATGATTCCGAATTGACTGGACTCACCTCAACCATGAAGAAGAATAAAAAGATGAATGAATGAATATTACTGAATGAATAAATAAATATGGAGGCCATTAAAGAAAATGAAGGCAAGGTTGTTTGAATATAGTCAACATTTCAAGAAGTGAAATTAATATTTCTTGTGTTTAAATATTCACAAACAACTGCCTTCGCTTTCTCTTACAGTTCAAATAAGTGTTTCTGTGTAGATTCAGAGAAAGCAATCATGGTCTGTTCTTTGTCATTCTGTCTCTCTGCTCTTAACCTTTTCCGTTCATCCTTTTCGCTGTGTTCTTTTTTTGTCTCTCCCTCTGGCTAAACCCATCTACTGTTTCCGTGTACAGCTGTTCAACATTACCATCCTTACTACGCTCTCTTTTTTTTCTGTTCGAGTTACTCGAGTTTGTTAACGTCAGATTTAATGAGATTCATTTTTTTCTCCACTTGAAATTTGTGCATTAATTCTGAAGGAATCTGCAGCATTGGCGTGTCCACCTTGGGCAAATACTCCGAACCTATTCATCCGTTTGCAGACTCAAATGATTTCCTATTCTGCATTTCTCCTGAAAGAAGAATGTCTTGGACCCACGACTGCTGAGGGGCTGAGGCCTTCAATGAAATTAATTACTGCTGCCCATGAATCCAGCGTTCATTTTGATGTTAATGATGTCATTAAACTTTTCAGCTCATCCTGCCCCAGTGTGAGAAGGATGTGGGCTCTGTGCAACCCTAAATGAGGACACTCCAGAGGTTCGGCGGAGACCAGAATGATATGGATAGCGCCAAAAGGGCCAGGATAATATAGTGTACTTGGCAGACATTCTGGAAAACCAACTGCCTTCAATTCCTTAAACCATATTAATGTGTGTCTTCACTGCTTAATGGTAATAAAATTTCAATTGAGTTATAAAAAGCATATTTACTTCTGTATATTGTACTGCATAACTGTATGTGGTAATATTGCTTTACTATGTATTACAAATGTATAAAATAAGAAAGGGTATTCATTCTATTAAGATCTTTAAAGTTGCTTCTCAAAGAGAAGATGCAAAAGAACTAGTGTTTTCTGCTACTGGGCTTCCCATGCTGTGGGGATGTGTAATTCACCCTTATAGACAGCTTAAAATGTGCATTTGTTGACATGCTGAAGGATAATGCCGGGTTCACACTACACAATTGTAGCTCCGATTTTGAGTCACAGGCTGTTTTTGGAGATCGTGACAACACAAGCTATGTGTGGACTGCCGGAAGACACGACCCGAGAGCTTGCCGAGTGATCAGCGATGCCTCACAAGCCCCCAACAAATATCTAGCAGGTTTAATATCTGAGCCTGTCTCCAACTCAGAGTTGAAAATGGAAGTTGCAGCCAATGAGAGCGTGAGACACAGGGTGAGGAGAAAGCCAAGGTTTATACTTAAACTTCAACAATTATCCATTTTCTCATTCTTTTCTTTTTCTGTGGTGTCTATCCCTCGTTAGACACCAAAACATGTTTTTAGGGGCTCCAAGTGGCTCAGCGATCTATTGCACTTCCACTATGGCCCGGGAGTTTGAATCCTGAGTCAGAGAGAACACAATTGGCTGTGCTCTCTCAGGGTGGGTAGACGGCGCTCTCTCCCCTCATCACTCTTAAAGCCATGTTGGCCAGCACAAGTGTCTGTTAGTTGGAGTGGAGTGGATGGCTGGGGGCCTGACGTTTTCCTCCTGGTGGCAGTTTGGAAAATGGCAGTGACTGGCTTCACATGTTTTAGAGGAGACATGTATTAAGTCCTCCTGGTGTCAGAAGCATTGCTAGTGCTAGGGGGAGCCATGAAGAGGTAGGTTAATTGGCAGTACCAATTTGTTAGAAAAAGGGGAAAAAGATGATCAAATAGATAGTCACAGGTTTCTGGTGAAAGATCTTGTAATTCGTGACCCACATGTTGCTGATCACTTGTGTAGCGTGCAAACCACAAGCACTAAAAGATTTCTGATTACAAGACAAGTTGTGTACTGTGAAGACTGTACAACGATCTGACGACTGTGAGAGTCATGTTTTATGCACATGACATAACCAGCAAAGACATCATCAGAAGAGAAAGGAAATCTGTGGGTTCTGGCTGGCGCACAGGAATGTGCTGTGGGGATGTCCGAATTTTGTTATCATCTTTGTGACCCTCCAATGTCCTCACAACTTTTATAGCCGGTATTGGAACGCCCTCATTATGCAGTTTTTGGAGATCTTTCATTCATAATCCCATCCAATGTTTGTGGCCCAAACACATTTACAAATGGTAATACCTAATCCAGATGTTGTTACCATTCTAGAAAGAGGTACAAATACTAAGAACTCTTTTGTGAGAAAGAACTACACAACCAGCTCTCAGCACTGGGAACAGTACTGCATGTGCTAGCTGGGGCCCATGTTCTGTTTATCTTGGGCTGGTTCTACCTCGCCCTCATTACTGCCAAAGCTTTCTGACTTCAGTGTGCTCGGCTGAGGAGAAGAATGTTTCAACACATAGATCCAGAACCTAGCCTGAGAAAGACAAAGACCTAACACCTACAAATTCATTTCCTTTTTCAGAACCAATGTGCAGTGCAGCGAAAGGTCTTCATTGGGAGGATAATCATCCATCTTGTTTGTTTTCTGCACCGTTTCAAAAGTAGGACATCGGTATAACGAGGAAATGCCTGAGCTCAGCACATGCTAGCCTAAACATTTTTGGATGCTCCTTTATGCATCTGACAGAGCTGTTGTTTTAGATGACAAAGCCGCACTCATATGGGAAGACATCTATTGATGTAAGACAAGGACTATGTGTGACAAGGAGCAAATTTGTTCCGTTGATTGTCAGCCCATAGGAGACTTTTGTTCCCGCTACATGTTGCTTGGAGTATTGTCTAATTAATAATCATTTCAGACCAGCAAGCATTTCAGCATCGTTAAGGCAGTGGATGTAATTGCAAAGCGTATTCTTTTCGAGTGCCTCTCCACGTCGCTCTGCACTCAATGCTGTCCTACAAACCTTCTCTTTTGATACCTTGATTGCAATTAAGTTAACAAGCCGCTGGAAGAGCAGAAGAATAGAACACCCCTGTCCTCCCCCACCAAAACCCTCACTCAGGCAGATTAGTGAGGCTGACATCCTCACTCCTCAACACCTGATGCCCTGGAACCCTTTCCCGAAACCCTGTGCCTTCAAGAACACTGATAAAATTGTGAAGAGCAGGTCATGAGAACACTAGAGTGAAGAGGATAGGAGGAGATGCTTCTATACCATACAAACTATTAAACAGAAGCAGGGGTTAATTAGTGATATTAGATAATGGTCCATGGTCCCAAAGTCATTTTAATGAGCTGGAATCATCATGCGTGCAATATACACTGCATTTTAAGAGTTAATTGAGCATTTTGTCAAATTAAAATGATTATTTCTCTACATTATATACAGTAACTTTGCTGCTGTACAGGCCTAGAGCACTGAGAGAAAAAGCACATTGAATTAGCTTGAATCAAATATGTATAGACATGTGCAGCCAAATATTAAATATTGTATTTAGTAATTCAGTATTTTATTACACAACTTAAAAAGTAGCATATTTAGATCACATAGACCAGAAACATACTCAACGCAAGTACAGAAATGCAAATGCCAACGCCAGGCCAATGCTCTGCAAACACACAATCCTGCTGTACAAACTCGGTGTGCATTCTTTCATGCTCCTGTGGTGGTAAAACACTCAGGAGGGCGATAGAGGACAAATCAAAATGAAAACTGGTCAGGAGTCTTACCCGTCAAAAACGTCTGAATGCGCCCTGTGATATATGGCGCCGAAAGCAGTTTCTTTAAGTCTTCTAAGTTGTGGAGGTGTGAGTTGGAGGTGGGAGCCTTCATGGATCACCTTAATGAGCCTAGGGTGCCCATGATTCTGTCACTAGGTCACAAGTTGTGTTTTCTCTGATGACTTCTTTCAGGTACTGACCACTGCATAATGGGAACTGCTGCTGTTTTGGAGATGTACAAACCACTGACAGTATATATATATATATATATATATATATATATATATATATATATATAATTTAAAGGTTTCTGAATCAGTCTTAAGCCCACCAGTCTAATGGAAATTATTCTACCATGTCCGCTTGCCGGTTCATTGAGTACAGTGAGCCACCAGATCCTGCTCAGCAAGCTTTTGTCTCCAGAAGTTTTATAAACATTGACACCCTGCCCAACTTCAGTCACAGCAGTGAACTTTAAATTACGAACAGCTATGTGCTTCAGCAGGCAGTGGAAGAACAGGGCAGTGGGCCAAACAGCATTGTTTTGGTGCCTATTGTTTTTCTCTTGCATTAGTTTAGCATACAAGAGTGACCAAAAGTGCAATGTGCATCAACCACTTTGCTTGAAGACCTCTGGTGATCTCCACTGACTGTCTAATATTGCCACTCTGGCATTCTCCTTTGTCTCAGCCTGTCAAGCTTGTCAGCTGATAGCAGCTAACTGTCTAACCGAGTGAACCTCATCCTGCTCTTGTTCAGCCTGTCCTGCTGCCAAAAGACCAAGGACAGAAAGTGACAATTAATACGGCCCTTCCATTCGAGACTGCTACACTGAACTGCAGATGTGCCATTATGCTTTCAGACTATTAGATTAAGTGGCCAGAGGTAGCTTTCTCTGCCCCCACAACTACTCCTGACAACTTCATTCTCTCCACCCATTTTTCAGCCACCACACTAAGCCACCCATTGACAGATAATAGGCCATGGTTCATTTCGGCTGGCTCTAAAACATTTCTGGAAGAATGAAGCATTAAGCATTGCATTGCCGCTCTTCCTGTCTGGCTACAACCAGGGTCATGGAGTGCTTCCCCTAGCAACGTTATAGATCCATTCAATCTACCATTACTCAGAATAATGTGTACAAAACAAGTGTTCCAAAATCCCATGACCTGAAAGCTGAAAGCTGCACCTCGTTCTACAGCAGGCGCAAGGCATGTATTAAACCAATAATGTACCCAGCACCAACAACCTGGGGACCAGCAGAGAGGCTTTTAAAGAGTCAGTCAGGAGAAATGAAAAAATAAAGCGAAACATGCACCACACATGGTGCAACCCATCATAACATGGTGCACACAACCCCCATTTCTGAGAAAAGGCATAATGTGGACGTGAAGAGGCCTCCAGGCATGCTAAAAGGACACCAGACATGAAGAAGAGTGAACTAGGGCTTGGCTTATAACTCTAAGGAATTGTGAAGTTTGGATTGCACACTTTTTTCCCACCATGTAGGCCTAGGAGGACCTTTCTCTTATATAGGCATATCTTACATGGATGTTAGTAACCACAAACATTGAAATATATTGAATACTCTACACATCAATGATACACACTGATATGAACGCATATCGTTAATCATATCGATGTGTATGGTTACAACACTGATGTGACTGGTCACAGCAATGGTACATGCAGTACATTATTACCATTGTTTAGCTGATTATCTTAGACAGCTTGTGTGACTCATGCATCTTAATCCACCTAGATCAATAGTTCCACCTTTGTATATCTTTAACAATCATGTTTTAATTTTTAAACAGTAACATCACATTTTACACACTATTTGCCCAAATATTTGTGGACACCTCTTCTAATGAACGCATTCAGCTACTTTAAGTTGCACATATTGCTGACACAGATGTGCAAATGCACACACGCACACACACAAGCCTGTCTACTCCCTGTAGAGTTAGTAAAGTACAAAGCCAATAGAATAGATTCTGTGGAGCAGATAAACATGAACCTATTGGCACCATGCCTAAAGCCATTAGCATTGGCTAGAGGGGTATAAAGCCCGACAGCATTGAACTGTGGAGCAGTAACTGTGAAGTAACTCAGTAACTCCTAACTGTCTCTGAAATGATGGTGCTCTGTCCAATACTTTTGGGATGAGGTGGAGTGGTGATTTTCCAACATTCCAATCTTAAAAACGCTTCCTCAAAGCAATGCTACAAAATCTAGCAGAAAGCCTTCCCATTGGGTGGAGACTGTCAGTCAAACAAAAGCTTGATGACACTTAATAAACAACATTATAAATTACATAGGTAATAGGTAATGTATATATTTTATTAGTTATTTATAAATATTAAATCTTACTATAATTAATTTTTTATTGTTATTATTATTATTATGATTATTAATAATAATATTACTACAGGTACTGCAGGTAGTGCATGTGTTGCCTTATCCTGGTCGCTGTCTATGAGTAGAGTTGTCCCCGTTAGTGTGTTCTCGCCGCGTTCACCTGGGTTTCCTCCGTGTGCACCGGTTTTCTCCCACCTCCCAAAAACACACATGGAAGCTGAATTAGCTATGCTAAATTGCCCCCTATGTGTGAGTGTGTGGGTGAATTGTTGTGTGTGTGTGTGTGTATAGTTGTGTGGGTATTCCTGCCTTGCGCCCTCCATGACCCTGACCAGGGCGAAGCGGATAAGACGATGCATGGATGGATGGATCTGTAATACAGTAGTTTGATGATGGAGAAAACAGTCCACATGGGCTTGTTATTAAACCTCAGCTTTCTGAAGTGCTTGGACAAAGGAATCGCTGTTCACAGTTCAGTTTTCACTTGTTCCACCAGATGAAAATTTAAAACTGATCTTATATGTACATTTAACCAGTGTCTCAACTATTTGGCAATGGTTTGCGCAGTAGAGCCATGTTTTGAGTATGTGATTTCATGCTGTATAAAGGGTTACACATGGCTAATGTGGTAGAAAAGCTACACCTGTAGCTCTAAATCAGTAAGAAAATCATTAAATTCTCTCTTGTGTGCATGAGAGCAGGCACTGTGGAACATATGTATGTTCACCAGTTTAGCTCATAAGTTCATGTGATCATGGTTAAGCACTTTATGATGAGTCTCAGGCGATTTTTAATACAGATCTGCCAGTGTACTCCAATGACAGTTTAACACATTAAGGTGTATTACTCAGTAACTACAGGGACTTCTGTACAAACCGGTGGGGCTATTCTTTGGTAATAGAAGTTTGTAATAACACTTTCGGCCCATCAGCGGACCATAGGCTTAAACCAAAAGGGGGCTGAGAACAGAACTCTCTCTCTCTCTCTCTCTCTCTCTCTCTCTCACACACACACACACACACACACATACACACAAACTGACATCATGTTGGCAGGTAGACACAGTTTGAGCAAGGTACTCTCAGAGTTGGAGGGTAGTTATTAGGAGGGTGTATGAGGAGTGGAAAATGTGAAGTGTGTCTGTGCAGCAGTCTGGACTCATTCATTGCTAACCTTCTGTGGTAGGCTTACTCTATGTCTGTACTAACACACACACACACACACACACACACACACACACACACACACACATATACTTCCATGTCTTTCTGTTAAAGCTATTCACAGTTCACAAATGTAGGTGGAGACACATACAAACAATTCAGCTCAGCTACGCTCGTTAACAATAAGTGTTCCTCATTGGTTAGGGTTCTTGGCTCAGATGAATGGTTCTATGACAACATTTCACTATATAGAATCATTAGGAAGGTTCCTTGAACATCTCGTGGTCCTTTCTGTGGCATCATTCTGAAGAATTCCTATTTGGCCCCCTTTGGTTTTAAGAGTGTGATGTCAATTTTAAAAATATTGATCTGAGAAAATCGACAAAGTCTTCCTCATTCAAGCAGAATGAAGAAATAAAAATACATTTATTTAATGAACTGTAGTTTATCTCCCCACAATTGAAGTGTAGCGCAAATGAGCATCACCAAATGGGGCTGAATGTGAGGTTGGTCGGCATATTTGATTATGTTTTATGGAGAGTGAAAAGATAAAAGCTCCAAATGAGGCACTGGAGAGTGCTGCTCCTCCATTCAGCACAGAACTGCAGGCTGGGGATGAGTTCAGCAGAGCTGTGAAGAGAAGCCACAAGAGACTGCTGTTTCAGCACACACACACACACACAGAGAGAGAGACTGAGTAAATGCCTTTACCTTGAGTCAAAAGAAGTCCTCTGTGGATCATATTTGGAACTAACAATGTTATTTCTATTTTAGTTTTAAAATCGAAATAAACTTGTATTATCTTTCATATTTAGCATTAAGTGCTGTATTTGAATCTAATTGAATGGTTCCCCACTGTGCTTTGTGGTTCACTTGAAGTTCTTTTAAACTTGATGTTCTTTTAAACCTATAGTCTGTTTGCTCTGCAAACATGGAGCAACGGCAGAGACGACATTTGTTAATAGCTGTAGTAATTATGTAGGCAACATACCAGGTTAACACTTGGTTATAAGCTCTTTAGCTCAACTCTCAGAACACCTGATAATTGGGACGGCTCAAGGTCATGTTAAGATCATGTTCTCACCACAAATGAACCTCTCCAGAGTTTGTTTTGGTCCAGATCTTGACCACCTCCTCTAAAAGGCTTCAGTGCCGTTGCTTTTTGTACACATCTGAGAGTGATTGCTGTTTTCACACCAGCCCAAACGAATCACACCAACGCTTAAAATGAGCCAGAGTCTGATTGAACCGGACTAATAATCTCATTTACAGGGTTTTGAATGCCGTCACCTACTTTGTGCACGTAGCTTGCAATATTAGCTAAATTCCTTCAACTCATTTAATGGAAAGGAATCACACATTAAGTTGTCTTTGACAATATGTGTACTTCAGATGTGTAGTAGATGTTGATTGCATTAACCCATCAATGAATTTAGCAAATACCTCACCATTGGTTTACTAGCTGTACATTCTGTATGCTCACTGAAAAACATCTGATGTTCATTCAAAGCCCTGGCTCTGTAAAACCGAACACCCCAACACTATTCCATCAACGACAAGAATATGATTGGTTATACCACTAGTTGTTAATAATTTCAGTCAGAGTTTTCTCGCCGGTCACTGTAGTTTTGTAAAAACACCCTAAACAACTAACTCGCTAGTTTTTTCCCGTGTTGTGGATACTTTGTCGGTGAGCGTGCTTGTTGTGCATTTGAGTTTATGTGCCATGTCCATGATTTTGAAGGGATGGAGAGTCTGAAAGGCATTAGTCTTAGGCATGTATGTTTGAAGGGTGTATGTTTTGATGTTGAGTTGAAATATCAAGATCTGTCTGTATTTAAAATGTCCATATTTAAAATTGTACATGTCTATAGGTACTCTGAGTTCACCTGTGCAGAAATCATTGCACCTTTGCAAATTAATAAAAAAACAAACTGTGGGGCTAAAAAGTATGTTTTATTATTTGTAATAATAAATGTAGTCTTTTGGTTGCATGGAATTGTGACCAATAAATTCAATAATAATACAAAAGTGACATGTGATCAAGTCACTTTTAGAAAAGTGATTGTTAGATATTTATTTTCATTGTATGGGTTGTTGCATAGGCATCATATCATTGCTGTTCCACAAACAACTTTCAAAAAGAGACAATGTTTTTACAAGTCATTTGGGAGCATATTGATTGGTCCATTCATCATTCATTAGCTTCTGGTTTGAAACTATGCCAATAAGTATAAAAAGAACACAGATTTTTTGCACGACAGTGACATTATGGATCAATTATGAGTTAGCTTTACTTAAACTTTACTTAATTTTAACATTTTTTTTTTTTGGCTTTCCTTTGGTGCTGACTTATGATGTAGAACCTGCATGTTGCGAACTTGGTCACCTTGCAGGTGGATAGGCCTGACCTGTGTTCCTAACTGGAAACAGACTCCTCAAGATCCATGCAGTACAGAGTGGGTGGTAATTAAAGAATGTGTGTATGAATTCAATTCTGTGTGTCTGTGTGTCTGTGTGTGAGTTTCTGGGTTGCTGCAGAAGATTCTTCGGATCCAGCTGGCGCACGACTCTGGGTGTAGTACAAAGACGCAAGTCAAATATCCCCACCCTCCCTCCCGGCCTCCCTCCTTCCCTGCCTCCCTGGCTTCTCTCCTCCCCCACCTCTCGGTTTCCCTCCACTCCTCAAGTCTTGTGTCATGGTGATGGATTAGGCCCAAATAAACTCATTTGTCTTTCAATTAACGTACGCGCCATAATGTAGTGTGGATTATGAAGTAATCCAGACACTGGGTCGGACAAGGGAGGGGAGAGGAGAGGGATTGCACCTATTAAAACATCAGTGCGGTGAGAGGAGCCAGTACCAATGGCGCAGCCAAACACGCACACTTCATCGCTCGCAGCTTCGCGCAACGCTGCCTCGCATTGATTCGAATTTCTTTTATTATTATCATTATTCTGATGAATCTGTTTTGCAGCGGCTGAGTCACACGGTTAGGAGGGTGGTGGTGTGTGAGCTTCATCTGTTCTGAGTTAGCGTCCGACACTCCGCCCTGCTGGAGAATATGAAGTCGTGTTGTGCATCGGTATTTTAAGGGGAATATTCTGAAGGTACTCTGGGACAGGTTCTAATGAATTTGAATGAGCCGCTCTATTTATTTTCCATGTTTTATTTCTCTTTTTTTCCCTCTCCCCCGTAAATTGAATTGAGGCCTCTGATGCGTGTATTAGTCATGAGTAATATATTGGCCTGCTCTTCTGATTATGTTTGTGTTAGCTGTTCTTTATTGATTTTCTCTGTTTTTATCCTCCTCTCCCTTTTCCCGCTCTCTCTATCTGTATTCTCCAAGGCTAGTGTTTAAGATTGCAATAAAGGATCCATGTAATTTTGTGCTCGTGGGTAGATCCAATCCTATTAAAGCGCTGCACTGGTGGGGTACATCGCCTTCTTAGAGAGCTCAAGTGACAGGAGTTCCAGTACAGGGTGACTGTGACCTTTAGCTCCTCTCTATTTTGCCGCACTCCCACTTAAATAGACTGCACTTTCCTCTGACCTGCAGCCTACTTTGACGTCTATCTTGTTGCCTCATTGCACCAGCTCAGTCAGAGTGTTATTTTTCGCTTTGTCCCGCATAGCTGGAATACTTGACTTTCATCCGGGTGGGCCAGAGCACCTCGTAGCAGAGATAACAGTTGCTGCACTGTGTGAACCTTGCAGATGGTGTACCAATCCATACATGTGTGCCTTTAGCTTGTCTTGTGCTCTGGGAGATCATAGAAACACAGGGGGTCTTTACAGAATGCATGCAAATGATGTCAAGATAGTAGGCAATGTTTTGCGATCCATAGGGTGAAGTGAATCAGTTAAACACGCTGTGTGTAAACAGAATCTGGTTTAATTTGAAATGGTTATAGAATTGTCACCAAAACAATGTGAAACTTGACCCTTATGTATACCGAAAATTCAGGCCAATTCATGGCCAAAAATATTGGCACCTCTGCACTCCTTTCAGGTGCTTTGGTTTCATTGGTATTGGCATTCACAAAAACAGTCAAATCTAATATAATTTCTTGCAGAACTTCAGAAACGGACGGGACAAAATGATTGGCTTTTAGGATTTCCTATTCCTACTCACTTTACTGAAAATGATGCATCCATCCTTGTATCCGGAAACTGTTGCTAATCATCTCCATTCATTCCATATACATGACTGTACAGTATTTTCAGGAAAGGCTGCTTCACTTCTGTCCAGACGTTAAACTGTCATGTAGCTATTTAGTGATCATGTGTTGGGCTTGACTAGTAATTAAAGCAGTCAAAGCAGCGGGAGCAATAGCCCCTTTATGAGTCAAGAAAAGACACATGAACTGAAATAATCATCTGGTGTCAGAGGGAGTCTTCTCGGGATGTGTAGAGGGGTAGATTATCTCTTTGAAAGGCAGGTCTTATGATCAGTCAGTAAGCAATCAGCTTGTACTGCTGTACACAAAAGGGAAAATGACAAATAAAGCATGTCTAATCCCGCATTTTCTCCTCACATGACAAGTATCAAAAAATCAAAAGCCTTTTTATTAAAAATATTGAACTCTGGAAGTGCTATATAGGCGTTTTGCAGTGAAAAATTGGAGTCATTTGTTCAGAGGGTCCCAATCCCGTCTTCAGGGATTCCCAGGCAGTTCAGTGTGCGTGTATGTGTGTGTGTGTGTCTATGGTCCATGATTACCTGGCAGAACGATGACGGCCGACAGAGGTGATGAGAAGTGTGAGTTAGGAATGGCCATGGTCTAAGCAACAGGTGCCTGTGGTTATAGCCACCATAGAACTGCTGGAATTTTAGAAATAGTATGGGAATAGTAAAAACGGACTGCTGCAGCACAGCGGTTAAGTCTCTGAATTATTTTGGGTCTTTTAAGCTCTCAGAAATCATGTTGTTTTGAATTCCTCTAGCATTACACTTTCACACTTGGATACTTGGACTAGGACATGTGAAGTGTCGCTTTCAATCCAAACTTTTATGTGTGTGTGTGTGTATATGTGTGTCTGTGTGTGTTTTACTGCAGTTATATTGGAAGGGAATGCTGTAGGGGTGGGTCTGGAAGCATTTGGGTCATTTCACGCTGTTGCATGGGCTCTCAGGAAGTGAATCAGGGTGGATGTGAGTAAGGCTTCACACATGCACTCTTTCATGGGCAGCCAAATGGGCTCCAAGCTGCAGGGAAATTTTCGGGAAGACAATATCCCATAAGACATGGCGCACAATATGACTCAGAGTGAATTCAGAGTAACCGCAATATTGGCTGAACTACACAGAGACTCTGAGACAGGGTCAGAGGCAAGAGGACGAGAAACAAATAGGAAAATCCGATGTTATTTGTCCCAGCTGGATCAAAAAGAGTTTGCCTGTCTGCTGGATTCATTAATAATTTCTGAAGGGTTTATTAATACTTACGTTTACATGAGCTCTTAGACAGGCTTCCTGTCAATTTGCCACAATTTAGCACAATTCACACACATTTTGTGTCAAATATCAAACTGTAATCTGTTAGCCCACCTTGCCCTCGTTCAATCTCAACACGTTGTGCACCGCTTTGCTACAGTTTCCGAGCTGAACAACGTTTTATTGAAACGTTGTGGTGCAGCAGGATCCCTAGGTACATCTTCTCTTGTTCAATGGGTGTGTCAGCGGTGTTACCCAATCAGCAGTGAGAGGATTTTAATAAAGATCTCTACAAACAGAGCTCCGTTTCGGTCTAAATAACACATTTTGCTACGTTTGGTCGGAGCTCTGTTTTCTCTCTTCGTCTGTTTGTTTACTTGTTTTAGCACATGGCCCTGTGTCTGTTTTGGGGTTTGTCTCTGCCCAGACCCTGCCCAGTCTTTAGTGTTTCCACCTGTGCCTTCTTTGTAGCCCTGCCCTCTCTTTACTCTCCCCAGGTGTTCCAGATTGTCTGTTTAATACTTACATGCCAGCATTCGTTGCGGGGCTTTGACCTGGATTATGCCTGGTTGTGTTATGTGGCTAGTAGTTGGAAGTGCAGCATTGTAAGGGTTTGGTTAAATGAATTTACTGTGGTTAGTGAGACTGAAATCTGATTGCTGTATGGGATTAAATATGCAAATGTGCTTTTTGTAGAGCAATTGTTATTGGTGTATTGGTTGGACTGGGAGAGGTTTTGGATGGCAATTGTCGATTTAGCGGTATGTGTGTGTCCTACCTATTTCTCCTCTCGTCAACTTTAAGAATGTTTGTCTCTCAAGAGCAACAATAAAGATAACTCTTATTTGAAGCCTGCTTTCTGGCCTCCATTGTCATCCAGATGAGTCCTTATCCTTGTTCTTGAAAAATGCTTGTAAAAATTGGGAGGTAAAGTAAAAAAAAAAGGTCAATGTAAATCATGTTAGTTCATTGATTATAGAAAATGTATAGAGTATGGCTGATTTAAACTGTTAGCCAAGCAGTCTTGTCCAGTGCTTTGCCCATAGCGAGGCTACACATTCGGCAGTGCTTTAGCTCCACATGGCTTTTTAACTTTCTTTCAACACAGGAAGTGGTGCTGTGTCAGACCACTGGGGGTGCTAACCTGCTGCCAGTTTATCCACGCACCAGCAGTAGTTAGCTAACCTGTTCATGACAACCTGTGTTCAGTAAAATTGAATGGATTTAAAAGTCAGTAAAGTTCAGAACTGAACAAGGAACAAAACATCCTGAAATTGACCAAAAATTACAAGTACAAATCTCAGGATTGGATTGGAGCTTGTTTCAAGGGTAAGTTCATTTAAATTTCTTTGTTAGCTACTTGGCTGCAGTGATGTTAGTAGCAGGATCAATAAGGATGGTATTACAAAATGACAACATGTCAGATCTCAGATTTCTGTTTGGTGTCTCTGTAGTACACAGACACAGCTTATTCCCCCATGTGCATTTAAAAGAGCCACGTGGTGGGGGCGCTGTGGCAGCGCACTAATTGGTGATGCTCTGAAAACAGGTGGGGGAAACACTCAGCCCACCTTAATTGCCAGTTAACAACGAGCTGAGTTGGTTTAAACTGGAGGATCAAGCAAACCTGGATATGAAATGTGCCTGAAATCACTCCTAAGACCTTTCCCTCGACTCTGCGCTCTCAGGTATGCTGCTTTATCCTCTAAAGGTGTGGGATTTGAGCCTCAGTCAGCTGGAGCACGGACTGTGCTGTGGGGTTTAGCATGCTGGCTAACTTCTCTAGCTAATGATTGCGTGCTAGCTAGCTAGTGCTAACTAACTACAAGTCCAAACACGGCAGAACCTGTCTCGCTTTGTCTTTCTCTTATTTTTCCAGCACCAGACTCTTTATTCAGAGTTGTTATTCTCAGTGATTCGCAGTTAGTCAGCAGCAGCAGCTGAACTGAGCTGTCTGATACTCTAGCTGTAGCTGAGCTAGTTAAGCAAGGCTAGCTTAGCGAGTGGGCTACGCATCCGAAACCATGGAGGATAGATAAACTTTATTTCGGCTGTCTGTCCTTTTAACAGCATTCACTGGATTTGACTCAGTCTTGTGTAAAGATTTATAAGTGTGCTTTCTGTCAGACAGACGTGAATTTGTTCTGTGGCGAGCAGGCTGTTATCCTGCTAGCTAACTGAGCTAATGCTAACTAGCATAGCGTCTCTCTGCTGATTCAGAGTCGTTCAGCATTTGCAGGCGTTGTCAATCTTGGGATGTAACACTTAATAAATGACAGTATGAGGTTGCGCTTGTGAGAAAACTGGTGTTTGTATTAGATTCATTTAGACTCTTAAAAGAAGGTAGGTTGTGGTGGTAGCTGCAGAAGCCACGTAGCTAACTGACTGTAGCATTGGCTTCATTTGCACTACTTGCGCAACTCCTTATAGTCCTTGCATTTTGTTTAACATCATGTCTTTGACATCAGTCTGAATTCAGGGCTATTTCAGCAAACTCTCTAGAGCTGACCCTGTGATCATTCTCTGCATGTCTGTAAGTCAAGGGAAGACTGGGTTTTAGTCAAAGCAGCCTTGCTGTTTGCTGCTATACTCTCTAGGGATCGTCATTATTGGGTGGGGGAAGTGGGTATCACTTTATATTTGTTGTTTTGTAATACAATAAGTTCACTGGTCGGGAGAGCTGAACAACACCTGCTGTCACCGCTGAGTGGATGCTAGGTTTGAGTTCATTTATTTGTGTGTAGCGACAGTTACTCCTCTAAAAGTGCTGAACTTTGCAATTCCAGCAGTTTAGCAATTGAGGTCAATATGTGGTTGGTGTGGCGCAACAGATAACACCACTACCCGCCAGTGAGCTACCACATCATGTGGGAGACTGGGGTTCGATTCCCGGTCTGGGTGACTATGCTGCGCTTCGACACAGTGGTGGCATCTGCCATCTTTTATGGAGTGGTCTGCTGGGGCAGTAGCATCTCGACGGCAGATAAGAAGAGACTGGACAAACTCATAAAGAGGGCCGGCTCTGTCCTGGGGTGCTTCTTAGACCCAGTGCAGGTGGTGGGAGACAGGAGGATGACAACCAAGCTGGCATCCATGCTGGAGAACAGCTCCCACCCCATGCATGAGACTCTGGCAGCACTGGGCAGCTCCTTTAGCGACAGGCTGCTTCACCCCAAGTGTGTGAAGGAGTGGTATCGCAGGTCCTTCCTTCCTGCTGCCGTCAGACTCCACAACCAGCACTGCTCCCAGCGGACCACATACACACACACTTAACTACACACACATGTTCATGTTCAGGGAATACTATGTGCAATATCCCACCCCCATGTGCAATTAAGAGTCTTTTACTGTAAATAATATTGTTTATTGTTTTTTTAATTCTTATCTATATTGTGTGTGTATATAGTGTAAATTATTTATTTATCTAAATTTTTGTAACTGAGTGTCCTGCTATCCCTTTCTGCTGTTACACTGTGAATTTCCCCACTGCGGGACTAATAAAGGACTATCTTATCTTATCTTATAAGAGTCCTTGGGCAAGACTCCTGACACTACACTGACCCACCTCTGTAATACCAGTAACCTTGTAAGTCACTCTGGATAAGAGTGTCTGCTAAATGCCATAAATGTAAATATCGAGCAGTGTGTGTGTGTGTGTGTGTGTGTGTGTGTGTGTGTGTGTGTGTGTGTGTGTGTGTGTGTGAGTGAGTGAGAGAGATGTTTTTTTTATTATGGTTTTATTGTAAGTTATGTTCAAAATTTGACCTCAGTAAACACACGACCACCAATTCATCACCAAGAATAGGGAGGATCCAAGCTTTGAGACATGGATCCAATTCTCTCTGCATGATGAACATTTGTGAATCATTATAACCTGTTAAATATTCACACTTATCTGGAGTGTGCACAGACGCACAAGGAACTGTAACCAGTAGACTTCATCTTCAGGTGCCTCGGGAATGTGGAGAATCATGATGCACCGTTTGGTTTTTGATGGTGGAGCAGTGAAAAATGGAGAGAAAACAATCCATACAGTTATTACTCAGTTAATATTTTTTCTTATTCTGAAAAACTCATTTATTCACACTGCAACGGTTATAAATATTGCATTCTGCGACAATGCACTACAAACTCGCATCATTTATTTTAATTACATTTTGTTAGGGAGAACCCTAATGGGGGGAAAATGCTTATATGCATATAAATTGCAAAGTGTAACTGGGTATTGGGATTGATTTAAGTGCGTACATCTGACTGTTTGCGCTGAAACGTCATCCTGCTCTGATGGCTGTTTTTCCTACTCAAACCTTTGTCCTCGCCATCCACAGTACCCCCCCCCCCCCCCAAATGACCACATTTGTATGTCTGTTGCCATGGAAATATTATTGCCTTGGTATACAGCGCGCATTTGACAGGTCCTTTAACAACACACCACATTACGCATAGTCACACAACACCAGTTATGCATGGAGTACTTTCAAATAGGGTGGATTTTTGGAAGTTGCAGCAATTTGTTGCTTTTCTCCCCCACCAGAGACCCTTAGAGCAGGAGGTCTACAGCTGGCTGCACACATGTAGAAAGTGAAAAGTTTGGGATTGACCAGTCTTGCCAGACAAGAGAAATTCTGTCCAAATGGTAATTCCACTGAGGCTCCTGCAAATTTCATGGTAAGATCTTTTACACTTTCCTTGTTAAGCAGCTTTCAGCTCAGTTTACCTAAAACCCTGTTGTTTTTATCCCTTAACAGCAAAGACCAAGTAATCTATCAATTATTTTGGCGATTAATTAATCTGTTATATATTAAATCTATAATCTATTATTGACCTTTTGTTTCTCTCTTGTTTTTGTTGTTTCTGGTTTTCTTTTAACCAAAACAAATTTTCCCAGGTTTCCCCTGACTGACACATGAAAGATTTGCAGATCATTTGTAGTGACTGAATTTTATGGTTAATGTTGGGTCATATATCAAAACCGTGAATAAATAACTGTATAATGTAATGTTTGCCGCCCCCCCCCCCTTTTTCCCAGAAGTATGACAATATGACCACAGTCTTAAAATGAAAACTTCTCTAAAATCAGGGGCTTCTGAAAGTGGCAGACTGGAGAATGTAGGTGTGTTGACGTTGGATGTTGTGCTTAAGAAAATCCCGCCTTTTAACAGTGAGACTGTGTTGTTGCTGGGGAATCGTTATGGTCAGTGTGATGTTATTAAAATATTGTACACTACCATACTCGCAGCCTCCCATGATATTTGAGCAGGAGTGCATCTTTTAGATACGAGGTCTAAATGTTTGTGATTTGTGCCTGGGCCATGCCATGGCCTGCCTTTCTGTCTCATCCCATATTTCCACTTCTATTTATTGCCAATCATTGCTACTCTGCTTCCACTTTCCTGTTAATTGCGATTATTGATCTGGTGCTTGGGTGTTGCTGAAGAGCTTTTCCCTCTTGCTTCCAACGTGTAACTTCTGGTCGTTGTTATTGTTGACCTAGGTTTCCTTCCCTTTGTGATTTATCAGGGTTGGTACACATTTAGGCACATGGTCAATTCTTGCATCACTGCCCGTTGTCTAACTTTTCCCTTGGTTGTTGATTTCAGAGAATCAACAGCTGTGTTGATTAGCGATTAGATAAGTAAATAAGTAATTAGGGCTGCCACTAGCAACTGTTTTTCTATTGATCAATTATTTTGTTGTCTAATTCAAACAATTACATTTCCCAAATGATGAACAGCGCATCTAAAATAACTTATTTTGACAACCATGAATAAAGGGTTACATATTAAGTGCAAAACTGTAGGGTTAACTAATAATCATCAGTGCAAGGGGGGGGGGTATTTATACCCCTTATCAAAGTGTATGCGATCTAATGCATTTGCCATTCCCTACACAAAGACATGTGCTTCAAATAATGGTCGACTGGATTAATGATGGGGTTAAGTTAAAAGTAAAAATAGGCTTTATATCCAGTCAAACCCAAAGCGCACAAACACACACATTGGCAACACCAACCAGCTCCATGGTGTTTGACTGTGTGATCAGTGGGGAGTTTGTATTGGAGTCTATTTATTAATTAATTTATTTATTTATTTATTTTTTAAATAAAAATGGTTTAATAATTTTATGCTGATACCAAATATAATGTTATCTCTAGAGAAAGGGGACCTCCTTGTAACCTCACTTTCACCCAGTTACATATACAATCCCAAAATTCCTTTGCATACAAACGCTGGTCTGTTTGGTTTGTTCCTCGTTTGTGCTGTGAGGGGAAAAGAGCAGCTTCCAGCTTTGTGTTTGAACAGCTCTGGCATAAAAGTACGCAGCTGACAGTGTCTGTGGCACGCAAGGTATTAACATCAAGCAATGCTAGGTATGAACCAGCCTTAAACATGAACAGACCCTGGTTATGGTGATTTTTTTTTTGCTGTTTATGGCGGTTCATCGTCTACAGTAGTGCCTGTGTGTAAGGTCTTCAGAGTTTGTGCATCACACCATTCTGCTGTATGGCTTTTTGAAACCTTCTTATTCCGTGCTAATTTCAGGTTCTCTTGTACTGTTTATGCCTTGGGCCTTTGGAAATGTTTTACATCTTATTTCACAAGTGACTCTGCAGCAGCCCCAGTGTTTTTTAAACTGTAGCTTTGAATTTAGGACTGACCTTGTGAAGACGTTATGTAGGGGTGGAGATGGAAAAGTCTTTATACGAACTGAAATGAAGTCCTCAAAACGACGCTCCGCTTTAAAATGTTGATGTCAACACACTTTCAGCATCAGCGTCATCGACAACTCTCGACAGGCCTAAAGGTGATTGGAGTTTTGCACTCCAGCAAAGCTTCTGAATGAGCATGGATATGAACTGAGTTGCAGTTTATTTGTCTCTAAAATGAATACTTATGCTGGACCTTGCGCAGTGTTGTCTGGCCTCAGGACTTATTCTGAGATTTGAAGTCTGTTAGACCAAAAAGGAGCTAGCAGCTTTACTCCAATCAAGCATTTCACCTCTCCTCTCTCTCTCTATAGCTGAAAAATGTCAGAAGCCTCAAAAAATGGCTTTTAAAAATGGTGACTGGATATTTGCATTTCTGGAATCTACTAATATTTAGTGAGATCACATAATATGTTGATTTTGCACACTTCAAGGGCTCCAAAAAAAAAAAAAAAGGTTTTGGCCATGTCTGCAGTGTTAGGAAGTCTAGAATACTGTGTGTGCAGGTATCTGGTCCCGTGGATGGGCCTAATTATCTGATGCCTGATATAGCTGTTTTGATAGCTAGTATCTGGTCGGTGCATCCCTATTTACACATTTACAAGTGCATAGAGAGCAAATTGTCATGCGGATAAATTAGTTCTTATTGTGTAGAGTGGTTAATTCATGGGTGTAATATTGACATAATTATATTGATTAAGGTGAAGGGTATGGAAGGCTGTTTTGGTTACTGAGGTTTTAGTTGAGTCACTACTGTCTTCACTTTACTGTCATGTTAAAGTGATGCTACATAGTTACAACTCTGGATGCAGTACTCTTGAGAAACTGCAATGTTCAGAGTGGGGCATATTTTCTGTTCTTGGAAACCCCCCCGCATTAGTTGGTCATGAAGGCAACAAGAATCAAACCATGTGAGAGACGGACTGTGTCGTTTGCTGTTGCAATGCTGTTCGGGTTGATGTAAGCCCTCAACCTTAGTTACCTTGCTGAGCTCCGCTGCTTCTAACTGATAGATGTTGAGGGAATACCTTTCATAAAAATGTCACTTTCAAAAGACTTTGAGAAAGTTGTACTCGCTGTTCACTGCCATCATTTACCTGCCTTTGGGGAAGCTTGTGAAGGGACTTATGGAGAGTTTTTGTTTTACTTTTGTTTGTTTATTTATATTTTTTTTATTAAACTAATGCTTTGTTCATCTTTTCTTACTTGATAAGTGTGTGGAACCTTATATTTGCTGTCTTTTAAAACTGCAGTGCTCAAAGAAAACAATGCTGGTTTGCAATTGTTGGTTTTAATCATTTTTTTTTATTGATTTTTACTGAACTCTTATTTTATTTTTTTTATTTTTATTTTTTCCTTCTTCAGTGAAGTACAGTCACATGTCAGGTTTAGTTCTTTGTATGTTCAGTTCAACCCTACTGGGTAAAACATGTCTTTGTCACATCATCGGTTCCTGGTTTTGACTGTTTGCCTATTGGCCTTGGTTTACTTACCGTCTCTATGCTGTCTTCACCAGACTTCAGATTGGTGCATGTTTAATAAGTTGGTTAATTGCCTGGCCTCATTGTTGGCTTTTGGAGAAGGTTACCCAATTTCCTCTTTCCTGAGTGTTGCTGTAGATTTACCGAGCACAAGAAAAAAAGCTCTCTGGAGCAGATAGAAATGAACCTATTGGCAGGAGCGGTGGAACGGTGTCCTCTGGAATGATTGTGGTCCATCCAATACTTTGGGGATGAGGTGGGATAGTGATGATCCAATGTCCTGACCTCACCTCCTGATGACTTGTCGCTGAATGCAATCAAATCCTCAACTCAAGGCTTCAAACTCTAGTACAAAGATTTCTCTGAACAGTAGAGATAGTTGCTTCAATAAAAAACAAAGGTATGTGGTACCGTTTGTCATATTCCTGTGACCTGTCTTATTATTGCTTACTGCCAATCGGAGGAGTTAGCTTTAGAGACTCTTCCACACTACTGTAGTTTTGTTTAAAAAAAAAATAAATAAAAACACAGTTTGTACTACCTGAATAAACCGAAGCTTCTGAAAGTGCCTCACAGGCCCCTGACCTAAACATCAGAAAACTTGTGGACAGGCCTTAAACAAGCTGCGACCCAAGAATCTCTAGAGCTGGAGGCCTTCTGAAAAGAAAAGCTGGGAGAAAATTCCAACTACACAAAATACAAAAATGTTTGCAAGCTGTGATTTTTGCTAAAAGGGGGCATTACTTGACCAGTCTTGAAGCTGTAAGATGCCTAAACATTTCCACATTCCAATCATATTTAATTATCATTTGCTTTTATTTTTAAACAGGGTGTTGATCTGGGAGGAAGTGGGGGACCTTACAAAATCCTAATTGGAGCCCTAAGTAGAAACCTAGAGCCTGCTCTGCATATGAACCTAAGGTTGCAACCTTTATAGTGTGTTTAGCGTCATTTATTTTTGGTATTTTATTTGCCATTTCTTTTAAGATCACACCGGAAAATCATGGTCAGGATGTCACTCGACACATCTATTATGCATTATATATTACTGTATCCAGCACTCTACTTTCACCTTGAAGAATACAGGTGGTAAAGTGGAGCCCTAAACATTTTTTTTACTGGTATTCTGTTGTGTGTGGTGCCATGTCAGGGTGTTCTCTAAATAATTCTCCAATTAAAAATTCACATATTTCCCATGCACTGGACGTAATATTTTAATGCCATAAAGCTGATCCTGTAGAGAATGTCAAGCACGAACACAGTGCCTGGGTTTATTGTTATTGCATGTTCATAATTCATTTTAATGACAGTGTCTTGACATGCTCTGAGGACATTTATTAAAGTGAATTAGTCCGAGCAGAGCGGAGTGCGGAATGGGGAGGAAAAAGTGCTTAGTCACGTTAGGGGCACCTCCAAACTTCTGAAGTCACTGAACGACCTTATGTGAAGCAGGAGGAGACCCCTCCAGCAGACTCTCAGACAGGTGATCAGTCAGCCCCATGCTGCTGCTGGTGCCCTGGCAGAGCGCAGAGAGGAGTGCCGACACACTGGAGGACACACACTCTCACATGCGGGCCTTGCTTCTGCTTAATTCATCACACAAAGCAAGCATTCTCCTAATTCATCATGTGTGTTATTTTCCTGCACAGCACTTAAATCTCTGGCACCAGCAGGGGGAAGAGGAGCAGCTGAACAGCTTAACCAGTGAAAAATGAGCTCACCACAGCTCATTTCATCACCAGTCTGGAGTTGCAGCTGAATGTAAGGGAGGCAGCAGCTCAAATCTGCCTTAAGTTTAAACTTCATTAGCCCATAAAGCACTTTGAGCGTGTGCACGTTTGTTAGCGGCGCTGCCTTCAAAACACGTCGCATTGCGTGTTCTTTTGGTGGACAGCAGTAGGCATAGATAGGCCATGTCTTCTGGGAGGACTTGGCTTTATCTTAACATTTGGCACCAAATGTGTTTGACGAAGAAAAAAAAGCTCAGGCTGAGACTGCATTGCACAGAATTGCATCAGAGGCTTTGATGGTGTTGTCATTTGCTCCTCAAATTAATGTTCTTTCTACTAAAAATGCATTCGCACCTACATTATCAGCATTCTTCTCATTCAGGCCCTAAAATGTTCCGTTTATTTATGTTTTATAAGTCTTGCCTGTTAAGCTCTTGACATACCACATCAGCTCCAATGAACTGTCAAAAGGCAACTGGCAAATTTATTCATGTTTGAGAATGAATTCTGTCAGACTCACTAGAACATGTCAGGAAAATGTGTTATGGACACAGGGGAATGATTTTCCACTGAAACTGTTGGCTCAGCCTATTCCATGCAGTTCCCTGAACCAAGTTGGTCAAAGTCAAGCTTGAGTGTCCGGGTCTTCACATGGAACTTTTTTTTTTTTTTTTTTTTTTCTTTCAAATGAAACCCCATTTTTGAAGAGAGCTGCTTTTGTTAATCAGTCATTCTAATGTCCCTGAGGCACATGGCACTACACAAAGGTGTTCTTGTGAGACCAGAAGGCTTAAAAAGACACCCGCATGTCTATTAATGTTGTTCAAGATCTGGCTTGAGCTTCTCAAGCCTCCAAAGACCGATGATGTTATGAAAGATTTTCTAAAGCAGTAACTCGCCCAAAGTCTTTCCTCACCCCAAATGAAGTCAGTCAGCCAAGACATGTTTGGTGTCCAAAGTTTGCTGCCTACTTTTGCGTTGAGGTATGCAGGTAATGCAGCGGACAAGTGATGGAAGTTTATACGCAACCACAGTAGCGTATCTCACCCATATTGGGTGTCGCATCACTTTTCTGTACGGCTTTCTTTCTCAGCTAACAGTTTGGAATCACTTTTCATGAGCATCAAATCAAGGTAGGAGGTTCAGCAGTACATGTACTTTTAGTTGGAAGTAGTGGCACTATGATGTGTAGCTCCGCCCCTCCCCATACGTTTCAATGACAAAACAGCCTGTCTCCAGCTCTTTATTTATTTATTTATTTAATTAATTAATTATCCATCCATCCATTCATCCATCTCTCCCCCTCCCCTTCTGTAAACTGTCTTGTCCATCTCCAGTATCTAATTCCTGTGCTAATATTGGCACATTTATTTTCAATCAGAAATCAGTTTTGGAAAAGGCAGGGTTGCACTTAGGAATGAAGGGGTTGACAGCGCTTTTTGTTCCTTAAATGAAAGTAGCGGAGATGTGGTCGATCTTGCGTGAACTGTTGAAACATTACGCTTTCTGAGCAAACTGGGTATCCAGGAGGAAAATCCGCACTGCTTCTGCACTGTAAGCTCAGTGAAGGCGGTCTGAGAACACGTTTTAGTCTGGGAGAAAAGAACAGGATCTACCAAATGAGTAGGCTAGTCTGACTTCGCCTCTGATCTCTACCTAGCATACTCTCATTGGAGATTTGACAACATTGAGGACAGTTTTGGCCTCTTTTTTTTTTTTTTTTTTTTAGAACAGAAGGAACAGGAACCTTAGTGTCATTGGTGGAAAGCAAGTGTAGCATTTAGGTATGCAGTTGCACAGTGCTAACCTAGTGGGGTGTAAGCTTCTGTTTCTTATTAGCATTATTTAAGGTAGGGTAAGAAATGTGGTGGAAAATGTCTTTGGGTAATTGACCTAGAGTCCAGGGCACCCTAATGGCGCAGCTGGGGTTGTAGGTTTAATCCTTGCTCCGGTCACTGTCTGACAAATGGTAGGTGAATTAGGTATGCTGGCTTTCCCCCTAGGGTGTGGGTGTGGTATTCTGCCATAAATTTTCACCCTGTCCAGGGGCAGTTCCGGTCCTTCGCTTAGTGTTTCTGGCTTTAGACCCACCACGACTCCGACTAGTGGAAAAAAACGGATAAGAAGATGGATGGATGGATGGAAATTCTTGCCCACAAGTTTTTTGCTCCATTTGAAAGTTAATTTCATCCCAATTAAAATTGAAGGACCATGTTAAGAACTTTCCGATGTTCTTCTCAAAGCTTTGAAAGCTTCAGTTTGTTTGTGGCACGCTCTGTGTACCTTCTTCAGACCTGCAAGGCTTGGCAGTGTGGTGATGACCAGATCAGTGGTGATGAACTGTGTGCAGCAGGGCTAGCAGCACTGCTGTTCAAGTGCAGCGTGGGTGAGATGGCAGGTGTGGGCCATGTGAAAGAGAGGCCAGGTTATGAGCCTGGCTGCAGCCGAGCCGGCCCTCTGCACGCAGCAGGAGCGCCGAGTGCAGCGCAGCGTGATTCATGGCAGCAACTCGCAGTTCAGTCACTTTCAGCTTGTTCTGGGGTGTTTTAATTAAACACCTTCAGAAATCACCCACGCTAAAATGAGCCCGGCCCTGAAAATCCTCAAAACACAAAGCAGGGAGAGGCAGACTGGGCTCTGCTGCAGAAGCCTCCGGCTGAAGCCAGCCTCTCAGTGCTTGATGAATGGGCTGCTTCACGATAGGACATTTCGGGGCTTTCTCATACTCTCCTCCAGCTTGCTGCCAGCATCGTTTCCCCCCTGTTTGAAGTCTGATTTATGCATCTGCTCCCCTCCTTCCTGTGTGTACAACCAAGTGAAATAATAAGAGGAGTGTTACCACACACTTAATGTAACCGCCCCATTCGCATTGCAGAAACCCCGGATCCCACTAAACCTAATGTACTCTTAAGCACTCTCATACCTTATCCCCTCTGACGGGGTTAAATTCTGCGCTAATCGTAAAGTGATTAAATTCCCAGAACAAAACTAGCATGCAAATGGTGGCGGTGGCGCCTGTATGCCTTGATGGAGCCGTTTTAGCCCCCTTCCTGCAGTGGCTCCTCAGATATTCATTGTGCTTGACATTCCTGACATGCTCCTAAATCTCTCCCTCCTTCCCTTTAACTCTTCATCTTTCTCCTGTCACTCTGTCTGGTCTCTGCCGTTCTATCTCTCCGTGACTTTTCCTCGCTCCTCTGATAACCACTTTTGTGCCTTCAGGCTAGCAGCATGTCCTGTTTTAGATCGTTCCTTCCACTGCTATGTTCGCACCTGATATTTCTTAAGGATAAAAAAGCCTTAGGACTTAAGGTGATGGATGTGTTGCTTGGATACTTGCTTGGCTGGTCTTTTACGTAATGCACTTTCATGTGATCCGAAATCAAGCCTTCGAATGCAGAGTGTTCTTATGCAGAAAACAAACACGGGCCCTGTCTGATTGACACCAAGTGAAACATTGGATGTTCTTCAAAGGCAGTTGACTGGTGAAGGTGACGAAGGTCTGAGTAGAGGAGTCATTCCACATTTTGCTTTACAGAACAAGCTTTCCAGCGACAGAGTATGATTTCAGTTATGTTCATTTAGGCCTGCATTTGACCTCTTTCTGTCAACAAACTGTCATTTGTTTCTCTCTGCAGAACTTATTTGGTTCACATTAAAGCAGCATTATGTGACAAGTGGTGTTTTTTCCTAAGGAGTCATGCAGTGTTGCACAGTTCTTGCGAGAGGTCCCATACACATTCCACCAAAGTCACAACAGTGCAGCTGCTGGAGAGCCGACCCAGAGTAGCATTGACATGGAAACTTTATACTTCCTATTGCAAGTCGTTGCACCATCACAATGATTTTTAACGCTGTAATACTTTAATAATACATTAATGCAGTAATACATAAATACGTCGTTGCTTATTATTGTGATTTTCACCAAATGTACGTCATGAAATCGCCCTGTGGAATTTTTATCCTTTTGACTTTTGGTTAGATGTCTAATACTGTATGTCAGGGGGAACACCATTCAGAAGAGCTACAATGTGACAAGGTGGCATATTTACTGTGTTTTACATTTGACTGATTTGTGCCTGCTAGAAGTTTTATTTTGGAGAGAAAGTGAATACATAAAGATTATAGAAATATAAATTGAGCTACACTTTGATTGGAGATGGAAGGAGCAGGATCAGGCGATCCTGATGGCTGGTCAGATCATATGATTCATACAATTCCTCATTCAACCACTGGATGGTAAGACAGACCTCTTGTTAAAATACGCTCTCAGTGCGGATAGTGTCGCCAGTATCTGGCTTAATCTCGCATGTTTAGAGACTAAAGTGTCTCATAATGGGCCTCCAAAAACACTCTCAGCTGCACAGTTCAATTCTGCATGTATAGGATTTATTAGGCTTTTGGCGCTAGTCCTTGAAGACTGCATTTAAATGTGGTTAATTCCAAAAAGTAAAGGCTGAAGATTACCGAAGCCACGCAGGATGAAGCATTGCCAAGTTTGCCTGGAAAGGTCAGCGTGGCATCCAGCCCCTCCCTTGATCAATATAGATGTGCTGAAAGATGGTCAGTGATCATGCATCAACAATGTGAATGTTTTTCAGTTTGACACTTTTTTTTAAACCTCAAGACTCAATTTTTAGATGCTTTGAAAATAAGAACATTTTAAATTGCAAGTTTTTGCATTGAAATTACTTTATGTTGTTGTGGTAGCTCTGATTTTCACACCTACCGGTTTCTGCTGCATGCAACACCTTGTTCAGTTATCATCTAAATGTAGATCCTAGACCTTGATGTGCATCGTTCTGAGATAATCAACTTAATTCACTTCATTTGTGAGTGGTTATAATACTCATCGGTGTGTATTATTAGATCAGTATGTAAGGGAGATGCAGCTGTAAACCAGAGGAACAATGACTGACAAAAGCTTGGCTGTGAGTGCTTTTACACTCAGATAAAAATAAATAATTAAGGGAATTATTGGTGCCTCTAAATTTAGTACTGAATTTTGACCTGTGGTAAATAATAATGAACAGAAAGGGTAATTAGATTCATTTTTTCATTTAGATACATTATTATTTATTTCCTCTGTTGTGTTGAACAGCATTTTATTCCACCAGTGTGCGTATTTGGATACTGGAAAATGCACAGTTGTCATTTAAACATGCAATCAATATTTACACATGATTTAATTTTATATGCAATATTTTTTGTATTTCAGGTAATTGGTATGTTGCATAAAAGTAAGTCTTACCACATAATGTGGTTGGGGCTGTTGCAAATGCTTGGTCCTCTGGTCAGTGAGTCATCTTTGTGTGGATCTGGAGTAACACTCTGGATTAGGGTCATGGTGAAAGATTCAACAACCAGACTTTTCTTGTCCTGGTATTTGACAGAAAATATGCCTGTGTGTATATCTGCATTATGCGTATAATCTGTGTGTGCCACTCTTTGGTTCCGTTTCGCAGTGCCTAAGCCCAGTCCTAGACGGCACAATATTTATCATTCTCTTCATTTAAAGGAAAGCGTAGTAGTGGTCTAACCTTAATCCCTGTCTGGGGAAACCAACCGTTTGATGCCAAATTATTTAGTGGTATTTTTCTTTGTTTAGTTATTGTGTTGTTCAGATTTCCCTTGTAGGAGTCACACAGAAGATCAAACTGAGGAGCATCGTCTTCAACAGCATGAAGTGTGTCTGGGTGCTGTTCTCGAACTTATGTGGCACGTAAAGCTGCACATTTTAGCTGGAGAGGATGAAAACAACATGAATTCCTCTGAGAAGAGAACAACGCTACAAGTTGGGAGTATTTTGATGATCACTTCAACATACGCAGCAAACTAATCCCAAAAGGGCTCCGATACTTATTAATCAGAGTCACTTCAAAGATAAGAGGAGATTACATAAACTGTTCAGGAAGTTTGGAAACCTTCAGATACAACGTGTGTGTGTGTGTGTGTGTGTGTGTGTGTGTGTGTGTGTGTGTGTGTGTGTGTGAGAGCATGTAGAAAATGAATGATCCTGTCTATATATGTGTGTGTGTGTGTGTGTGTGTGTGAGAGAGCATGTAGAAAATGAATGATCCTGTCTATGTGTGTGTGTGTGCGCGTGTGTGTGTGTGTATGTGTATATATGTATATATTGTGAGCCCAGAAGAAACCAAATTGAGAAATAATGAAATAAAGCTCTTTTGGCTGTGAACATGAAAGCCATCACCACTGAACTTCCTCCCTGGAGGTTTGGTCAGTTCTTTAGGAGAGAGAGAAGAAGGGGGGGGGGGTTGGCGGTGGCATTAATCGTTTCTCAAAATGGCAGGCTTGGCAGGAGGGAGTGAATATATGCTGGAATATCAAAAATAGGCTCTTTTTTGAGGAGATAGTAACCGTTCCTGCTGGTTGAATAGAAGGAGGTGAGATAATGTGTGGGAGAGAGATGTGAAGCATTGTAAAGCGAAGTGAAGCTCATTCTGCCTAAGTGCTCACCAGTCGGCTCTGTTCTTTCTGTCTCTCAGGTTGTGTTCCTGGTCCAGCTGGAGCACAGCTCTATTCCTCCTGACAGTGGTGGTTCCTCTGCAAAGCCTTGCGGCTTTCCTGTGGACTTGTTGTTTCTCATGCACTGTCAGAAAACAGGAGAACACATCCAGTAATTGCTCTGCCTCAGCACAAATGCCAAGCACTCTGATGCCCCATTTGTGTTCAGCTCCTAAAAGCTTTCTCCTTTAGTGAACACCAGCGAATGTTTGTGTTGCAACGAATTTCCTAAAAGCTTTCTCCTCTAGAGAACACAGGCGATTGTTTAGGTTGCAACGAATTTCCTGGAGATTGAAAGAAATCCCTCATCACCCCCCCCCCCCCCCCCCCCCCCTCAAACAACCCAACTGTTTACAGCAATCCAGTTTCCAGTTCCAGTAGTTTAGCTGAGGTGTGTTTAATGAAAAAGATAAGGATTAAGACATTGATGAAACTGATAGTGCTTTTCCTTGCCCTGAAGTAAAAACAGATACGGAACATGAAGGGAGCTTGGCTGAATTATGATTCAGTGTGTCTGCCTGGAGTGCTTTTATAATTACAGTGGAAGTGGCCATATTTCTTGGCATTAATATGGCATGAAGGTCCCTGGGGGAGCTGTCAAATATCCACAAAACAAAGCAGTGTGGGGAGTCGGCACTGATCAAAATTTCAATTCTCCCCTACTGCAGAAAAATGTGCTACTTGGTAGGACGGAAGCCCTTCCACACCCCCCTTTTTAAAAGGCCACAGTATGTGAGAAACGTCGAAACACGTGTAGGAACCTCAAAACACGTCACGGATTAACATTGTGGGTTATAGGGCGTGTGCTTTGAGGCATCATTAACATGATCTAGTATATGTGTTTTATTAGGAGATGTGTTATGTGATGTGCGATGTCTCTCAGGCGTCTGCTGAGTCACACATTTCTTGAGCGAGGAATGTTGTGGGTTATGTAAATGGAAAAATGATATTACAAGGAAAGGATGTTTAAATTAACAACATCCTGTACAGGAGAAGTTTATTCCCTGTTCTACTGGGCCTTTGGAGTCTCTACCCTGTTGTTAAACCCATCAAGTGGGAAAGCAGAAACCCTCAGTTAAAGAGCTTTTCTCTGCTGTTTGGGTTGCGGGGCGGATCCTCAGAGCAGCTCTTTTAACAGCTAAACCTAGACCAATAACAATGGGGAAATAGCATTAGATTGTTCCATAGAAAGAGACATGGTATATTGATACTACACACTCACTATGCCATGCTCAAAAGCACTGATCACAGCTTTCTCACATTCTGGAGGGTGAAATGAACATTACCTGAAGCTGCTGGCCTGTATCTATATATTATTGTATGCACTGCATTGCTGCCACATGATTGACAGATTAGATTAGTTCTTTTTAAAGTGCTCGGTAAGTATACAAAGGTCATGCCTATGCTGCATTATAAACGTCTTCTCAGATTCACTCCTAGTGGTCATAAGTAATGCAGGTCAGGGAATAGAACAGCATGTCTGCTAATTGTGGGATTACAGGGGAATTCTGTCTATCTTTCAATACGTCTGCAGTAGGGATGCACCAGTCTGACTTTTTATCAATCCAAAACCATTGTTGAAATTATAAACCATATACCTCACCATGTGGGAGAGACTTAAGGCATCAGGATTGACTGATTATTTATCAGTAAAATTAATTACTGTGTTGGACCTTGGCGCAGTGTTATCTGTGAGACCAAATAGAAGGCTTGAGCACCTTCTTTCTTGGTTCCCTGTATATGGAAGACCAGCTATGGCAGTGACCTCCTTACCTCCTCCCCCCTCGCTCTGTGATGTCTTCCATTACAGGCGCAAGCCTCCAACCGAGCAGTTCAGCTCTACTCTCTCTGTATTGCTGAAAAAACGGCAGAAACAGCAAAACTGTGGCTTTTAAAAAATGGAGGTGGGAGGGGGAATCTGCAGTTGACTGATATAAAGTGAAAAATCATGTAATCTGTTGATTTTGGATATTTCTAGTCCTATGTGTGAAAGTGAGCTCCACCTCCCCCGCTCCTCTTCTCTGCGCTACTCTTGCTGAATCAGAATCAGATTTATTGGCCAAGTATGTTGTTTCCGGCTGTTAGAGTCTCTCTAGTATTAACAATATATAGCTACTCTACATGTCACTTACAGACAATACACAATATACAGAGAACAGTAGTATACACGGTATACATAGACTATACAAGGACATTTCTATACAGAATAGCAGTATGTAACTCTATACAGATTAAATACTGTGTAAGACGCAGTGTACACGTGTGAAATCATGTATTATAATGGTACGGTAATGCATTAACTGTAGAATAATAGTTAATGATGATACTAGTTTGGCAATGTGTGGATTTTTAGCTGTATTTCCTGACTGAATTACTCACTGAGAGTCGATTACAGGTTGAGGACACTGTGCTGGTTAGATAGTGTAAGTCTTGCTGCTTGCTATGATGTGCGTCTTGTCTGTAGGTTACTCTGATCCCGAGTTATGGAGCCCAGAATACCTGTGGTGCGGAAATTTGGCACAGTGAACGGATCAGCCCTGTAGATCGACCTAATCTGAATTTATGTCCAATCCTAGTACTGGATTGGTGCATCCCTAATCTGCAAAATCCAGAAAGTCATTCAGTGTGAATTTAGAGCTGTGTATGTCGGATGTCTTTACTGTGGTGGTGATCAGAAGTGGGGGGGTTGCAGTGTCTAAAACACAAATCTAGCATTATTAATTACTATCCAAAACCCCCAGTGCACCTGCACCTGCCTTTTGAGATCCATAAGGAATGCTGATAAAAGTAAAAGCCAATCAGTACCAAGAGCCCTATAAGCTTTAAGTATGACTGCGCTTGACCTGCCATCCCTAAGGTCCATGGAAGTGTCCATGCTTTTTTTCAGTCCTGGCACCGAAGTGGTGGAACGAACTTCCCCTGGGTGTCCGAACTGCAGAGTAGCTCGCTGTCTTCAAACGCCGCTGAAGACCCACCTCCTCCAGGAGTACCTGTAGTAGCAAAGTGTAGCACTGAGTATTGTAGTCTCTATGCTGACCTTGGTGTTTAATAGCATCTAAGCTTAGAGCTATCTTTTGGATCCTAGTCTACACAAACTAGCTAAGGGTATTTTGTGAGTAAACAGCGAAGCACTTGTGTAAGTCTGGCTGCTAAATGCCTTAAATGTTAATGTAAATGTGTAATGTTACGTTCTGTGAGGGCTTTTGACATCTGGTTCTTAGGGCCATGCCACTATGAACTGGGTATATCTCTCTCTCTCTCTAGGATAAATATGCCGTATGTACTGTAGATTTGCAGTCATACAGTAAATGTCTGAAATTTGTTTTGGTGTACATGAATAAACTATGAATAGGTTCTTCTATAGTGTTCGGTTGTGTAGCTCAGCTGCAGGGTGACGGTGTGCCTGTTATTACCATCAAAAGGCTCTTTTTCAGTCAGCAGTTTATTTTGGGCTTCTAAGGAAGCCACTAAGATCCTCCTGTCTGTCTAATATAGAAAAATATAAAGGACAGTTTATTATAAAGTCCTCTACTTCCTGCTATATGCAGTCCAGCTGTGCAGTGCATTTCCTCAATAGCTGCCCTTTTCATGTTTGGAGTGGATAGTATTTCTCTCTTTCCCTCCCTCTCTCCACCCCAGCACCCCATCAGCACCCCCCCACCCCCCACCCCCCACCCTGCACAGGAGTAAAGGACTGCAAGCATGGCCTCTGCTCTGCTCGCTCTCCCCTGCTGTTCGGTAATCAGCAGGGAAAACACATTTCACGGGCCTGATTACCCCGGGCGCCTACACAGGGGGGAGGACTAGGGCCAGCCTCTCTCTTTTCACTCGTCTCCTGTTTAAGAGGAGCTGGAGTGTGAACCCCTCATCAAAGCTCCTTGCAGCAGACTAAAAAAAGGAGCACACAAGCAGTGCCCGAACTTGCAGGACTACACGGCGGCACCGCAGAGGGTGGCAGTGTTATGTGTCACATTTTGGAGTGATCCATTTCAGCAATTTCCTGTATTCCCCATAATGGAATGTTTTTGTCAAGAGTAATGCTCATGTGCCACTATTTGACATTACCGCAGTGGCACTAGGTCTTTCTCAGTGTCAGCAAATTGGCTCATTTCCATTCCTTCCCTGCCGGTTATTACTGTGTTTACTGAGTTTGTAAATTGTTCCTTTATGAAGGCATTACTTCTGCATAGACCTGCATGAGTGATGTCACTACTAGGAGTGATTCTGGGAAGAAAATCATGGTGCAGCCCGGGTGAATGCAAACATGTGCAAACACTCCCCGAGCACTTTATTAGGAACATGTACACATACAGCTTAATGCAGTTATCTCATCAGCCAAGCAAGCAGCACAGTCCGTGAAATCATGAAGAGACAGACCACCCGCTTCAGGTAATACATCAGCATGAGGTACAAATGTGATCTCAGATTTTGAGCATGGCGTGATTGTTGGTGCCAGGAGGGCTGGTTTGAGCATTTTTTTTACTGTGTAACTGCTCATCTGCTTGGTTTTATACAGAAAAGAAGGATAGAGGATACTCTGAATGGTATAAGAAAGACAAAACATCTACTAAGAGAGGTTGACCGAGAATGGCCAGCCTGGTTTGAGCTGACGGGGGCCTGGGGCAACTCCCATTTTCTCGTTTCCGAATTCCGAACAGAACGCTGAGGCCGCAGTGGGCACAAGCATATTGCCCATTCTCTAATGGCTACTTCCAGCATGAGGATGCACCACGTCAGTAAAAGTCACCTCAAGCTGGTTTCATGAGCACGACAATGGATTCATTGTTTTTCAATGGCCTTCCCAGCCATCTCATCTGAGTCCAGCTCTTGCTGCAAGATGAGAGCTATCAAAGTTTTGAAAGGTTTGCTTGGATTTAAACAGTTGAGACGCTTCTGTGGATTTCAGAATTCATCTCGCTGCTGCCGTTGGCAGTCACATCGCTAATAAAGACAAGTTGCTTCCACTGGCAGCAATACATGCCCATGTCACTATCTTTCACAGGGGAGGCGGTATGCTTTAGATCAGGCATCATTTTTTTTCACACTCCTCTTTCCATCTCTCTACATCTTTGTCTCGTCTGTCTATAAGATAAAGAAAAAGGCCTTTTTATAGAGGCTACTTTAGCAGACACCCTCTCAGGTCATACTGGTGTCCTTGTCTTTATGGAAGTCTGTGACAGGCTACGTCAGTCATCTACTACTGTGGTGTTGTAGGCTCTGTGAATCTCTGTGTTTTTTCCGTCTTATGATGGCCTGCTTTACTGGCATTGACCACTGACCTGGTCCTCATGTTGACAGACCTCTTTTTTCATCTTGACCTAACGACACAATGATGTGCAGCTAGCTAAAAAAAAAAACAGTCCATTTAGAAAATGTACCTGGTATGGGAGGGGTTAAAATGCTTATGATCCATCCAGTATAGATCTACAGTGGCATTCAAAAGTATATGCACCCTTGGTCAAAATATATGTTACTGTGAATAGCTAACAGAGTAGATGACACTGACTTCTTAATATTTTAAACAAGAGGATCTTTTTGCCTTTCTTCTTTTACAGGTTTAAAAAAGGAAAAGGGTCTAAGCAAGTTTGGGCACCTCGCATGGTCCATACACAGCATCCTGCTTTGGCAAGTATCCCAGCTTTGTAAGCATGTTGTTGTCTGCATAATGTTTGAGGGGATTTTGTCCATTCGGCCTGGCAAAATGCTTCTAGTTCTGGCTGCTTATTAAGCCGCCTTGCATGCACTGCTCTTCTGAGGTCTATCCACAGATGTTTGATGAAATTCAGGCTGAGGGACTGTGAGGGCGATGGCCAGAACCTTCAGCTTGCGCATCTTGAGGTAGTTTGTGGATTTTCAGGTGTGTATACAATCAATATTCTGCTGTAGAAGCCATCCTCTTTTCTTTTTTTTTTTTTTTAACAAATATTGTAATGTTTGCATCATTTTTTCCTTTACGAGTTAAATATTCCCTGTGTCACAGGCTGCAACACAAACCCAAAGCGTGATCGAAATACACCTGCACTTAACAGTTGGAGAGGTATTCTTTTTCTTTTTAAGAAAGTTTCCTAGAATATTCCAGAAAATTAGCTCTCAGCCTTGTTTGGCTGCATCTTGACCTAACTGCATGCTCCATAAGCGGCATCCTACTTAGTTCAGTCCTTAGTTCTTGTTTGAGGGGGTTTTGCCTGTTCTTTCAAAAGGCTTCTATTTCTGGGAGCGTTTTAAGCTACCATGCATGCACTGCTCTTCTGAGGTCTATCCACAGATGTTTGAGGAAGTTCAGGCAGAGGGACTGTGAGGGCCATGGCCAGAACCTTCGGCTTTCGCATCTTGAGGTAGTCCATTGTAGATTTTTCATTGTGTTTAGAATCATTATTGTGCTGTAGAAGCGGTCCTCTCTTCCTCCTGTTTTTTAAAATAAATTATTAATTAATTAATTGCTTTTAGTTAATGAATTACATGTATTTTATTTTATATACAGATATTGTGATTTTTGCTTGTTCCCTGTGTCACGGGATTAAACACAAACCCAAAGCATGATTGATACATCTCTATATAACAGTTGGAGAGGAATTCTTTTTTTTTTAGGACATGAAATGGCATGAAGTTTTCTTTACAGTGACAGTAAACGTGCCTTAGCCCTAGCAAGCTAATTAATTCATTTGGTTGTGCTTAAATTTTTTACCTCCCCCCCCAAAAAAAAACCCCCCAAAAATAATAAACTAATTTTGGGTAAACTGTAGAAAAGAATGCTTATATATTAATTATTTAAATGTATGCCTTCTGGGTAGCATTTCATCTCCTACTCTCTGAACTATTCGCAGTAACAAAATTGTTGACCTTTTGACTTCTGCTTGCCACTTTACATCGCGAGCAGACCGCACTGTATCTGTTCATTTAAGTGATTTATTTTAGTTTGTGTTGAAAGTTCAAAACTCAAAGTTGCCCAGCTCAAATGAACTGCTGGTGTTGTGTTCTCCTTCTGTCTGTTCTCAAAACACACCCTCACGCATCATGCTCTTCCTTTAAAGGCCGTGCACCGACACTGCTGTTGCGTGATGAATGTTTGAGTGTATGAGGCGTCATGATTTGGAAGTGATTGATGAGTGCCAGGGTTGCTGCTAAAATGGAGCGCTGGTATCATTCCATCACTTGTGCTCTATTCACATGGCCATTGTGCTGCATTCACCTCGTTCTCTTTACGTTTCACTCGTCTCTGTCAGCTCCCCTCAGTGGGGTGGTTAAATCGTCCATAACACATAAACGCTCGTTTATAAAAGCTGACAGACGTGGCGGTCGTTTACAGAAATTAATTACCTTCCAGTGTCTGGAGCCCCTCCTGTCAGTCACGCTAGACCAGGCCTGCTGCCTCCGCCAGAGACACCTCTACCTCATATGAGAGAGAGAGAGAGCGTGTGAGCGTGTGTGGGAAGACCTCTTTTTTTGTTGTTGTTCAGAAATCAAGCATTTTTAAAATTTTTCCCTTTCATTCTTTGCATGGATTATTAGATTTTCTAATTTTAGATAGTAATGCGAATGGAAAGCCACACTTTTGAGTTATGTTGATTAATCTGCAGTTGGTTAATGGAAAGAATCTGCTGGATGCCATCTTTACTCCCAAATGAAAGGTTCAGCTGAGCTTGGCTAGCTTAATGAATGCGACACATCACAAAATGACATGTTTCTGCTAATAGATAGTCTGTCGTTCGCAAAAATAATTAAAATGTATGCAGGGTAATTGTGACAGTAATTCCTCTACGTGACAGTGACTTGTTTGTATTGTTACAAAGTGATGTCTGGTCTAATTTATTATTAGTGATCATCGCTCCACCACCCAGTCCACCTCTCCCATCTCCATAAACGCATGCGGATACCCACCCATTCACAAGCTCAAGCACTCACTCACCCCTTCCACCACACATTTCTAGAGCCTGTTAGTTGGAGACCTACTGTAGGAAATATAAAATCGAGTCAAGCATTATAAGAGGAACAAAGTGCTCTGGAGATGCTTATGTCTGCAGCGATTTTATGTGCCTCTATGTTAGCGAAGTGTGGCAGTGCTATGGCTCGCCTTGTACAATGTTAGAGGGACTCTATTAAACTTAATGGCTTTGATTCTATGCATGGGGAACATAGCTTGGAGAAATGAACCTTGACTACCCTCAGACTTAACAAGGCACGATGAGCGATAAAACGCATTCTGACTTGAGTTGGGAGGGCTGGCATGGGACAAGATGGTTAAAAGAAAAGCACTTGAAGCAGAGATTTCCCTGTTGGTCTGTTATGTAGCAGTTTTAACAGAAATGAGATGTGATCAGGATCTCGAAGATACTGCAGATATTTCTATTTTATTTAAATTTTTATTTTTTGAGAACGTTTGGCTCTCACTGTGAAGTATTTATCCACTGTCTGCCTCCAAACCCGTGCGGTGTTACTGTGGATGCTGCAGATATCTGCTGCCGGAGTAGTATCCCACCAGTTGTGATTCCAGTTTTGCTCTCCATCATGCATGGGTTACAGTTACATTCATGGCATTTGGAAGAGGCAGGGAAGTGTAGCTTTAGCAGGCTTGCCCAAGGTCTCTAATTGGAATAGCATGGTGTTCTTGCCCAGGTGGGTAATCGAATCCCAGTCTGCCATGCTATACTCCACACTGGCAACCATTTTTGTTATTTAAACAGCCGCACTAGCAGCTCCAGTGATGACCATTTCCATGAGAGAGAGCAAGGAGGAGCGAGACGGAGCGCGAGAGAGCTTTAGTTTGTCTAGCATGACTTCAGACACAGTTTGCTATCAAACTCACCCGCCTACACCAATCTGTGCTTTATTCCACGCTGAATCATTTCACATCTGTGGCTTGCTGTTTGCAAACAACCGAGGGGGGGAAAAAAAGGGTATGGACTCTGTGTTTTTTCAAACTTTCCAATACGTTTTTACACTTGAGAGCACTTGTATGTGGTTAAAGGTACGCTGCCATGCATTGTTCCCTGATTTTGAGAATCTGAGCATGATTAAAGCCTCTGAACTTGGTGGATCTGCAACTATTTCACAATCTGCAGAAGTTGATTTGATCGAAAGTCTGGGAGCAGGCCATTTCTTCAGTGGGCCAGAAGCCACCTCAACAGCTCCTCTATGTGTATTTAGGCGTCCGCTTGTATAAACAAGATGGACTTGTTGAGTTCATGCTGGCTTTCTAAACATTGGTTTGTTGGGTTCGTGGTGATGTTTTCCAGTTTAATGAAAGGTAAACATCCTTAAACCTGGATTTGTCATGCTGGAACCATGAGTTTAGGGCTGCCACTAATGGTGTGTTTTGCATTGATTAACCTAGCAACTGTTTTATTGATTAGTAGGGATGCACCGATCTGTTTTTTTCTGTCCGATACTGATTCGATACCGTTGAGTTAATAAATCATATATGCAGGGGAAGGGACTTGAGGCAAGAAGCACAGATTCTAGCCTCAACATTCTCTCTTATTCTCTTATTCAGTGGAAATTCTATGGTAGCAGGCATACATCAGGCACACCCATGTGTTCGACACTGTGGGTCTTTGGAAACTTTCGGAAACCTCTTTTATAACAGAGTCAGACTTGACTGCAGCTATTATTATTTTTATTTATTTATTCATTCATTTATTTATTTATTTATATATATTTAACGGTAGCTTTATATGGTTGGTGTGGCCAATGAGCTATTGCACCATGTTGGACACTGGGGTTCGATTCCTTGTCCAGGTGACTATGCTGTGCTACACCAATAAGAGTCCTTGGGCAAGACTCCTAACACTACATTGGCCCACCTCTGTAATACAAGTAACCTTGTAAGTCGCTCTGGATAAGAGCAAATGTAAATGGAGTTGACCATGACTGCTTAAAAATTGACTGAGGTCACGGATGTAGGACTTGCGTCGTGGTGGTAAGAAAAAGAAAACCTTTTTATTTGAATTAAAGCATCTTAAAAATCTGAAAAGTTAAGTTCATAAAAAATGGTAATGATGATAAAACAGTGGGTCAGTTTAAAATATCAATGTTAGTAAGGTCCTTGATTATAACTAAGGCAGCCTTAAAGAGAATCCGTGTCGACCCTAGAATCCCAGCAACACTGTTTCAAGCAATTTCTGTTACGTTGGATATGATTTTGCTCGCCAAAATATGACTTATTTATCAAATAATGTCCAAGCTATTGAATCTCTTTTATGAATATGGAGGGATTTGAAGGATTTATTATTATTATTATTATTATTATTATTATTATTAATAAAGGAAAATATGAGGTAGTATTGTGTTCTTTGCACTTGTGTCGAACCAGTCATTCTTTTTTTATTTTTATAGAACCATTCATAGAAGTGGTCTGATTGACTGATCGTTTAAGAAAAATAAAATGGTAATCTATATTGTTTCGTATGATACTGTAGCCTTTGTTACACTCCTACTACCCAGAGGTAGATTCTTCTGACCTCTACACTCCTTTCTGTGGCACAGTTATCCAGTGTCTTTGCTGTGTGCCCAAGAAAACGAACTGCCGCCATGCTCTGTTTTCCCAGCTGTGCAGTGGCTAGATGAGAAGGCCCTCTCCACTTTTTTGTTTCTTTGGTCTGCTGAGAATGTTACCCCTGAGTCACAGACACCATTTCCTGCTCCCTTTGGAAGGTGCTCTGAGGAGCACAGCTATCTGCCATAGCTTGCCTTAATCTGAGTGTGTGTGTGTGTGTGTGCACATGAACGCCGGTGCGGTGACACCAGACCTCTCAAGCTAGTCTCAAATCCTTTAGCAGAGAAAGAGGTGAGAGCTTTCAGCGCTCGCAGATGCCTGAATAGCTGCTAGCCTTCTAGTGGCCATCCTAACGTGTGCGTCTGCACACATTTCTCCAGTGTGGAACTTTTTGTTAAGACCAACATCAGCAGGCAGTTGCCTACATGTTGCTATTTCTATGTGAAACCATAGACCAGCAAGAATAACCATGTTTTCATATAAGCTAAAGCCTAATGTCAATTGGACACACAAAAATATGCTGTATTACTACCAGGATTATTAGCATGTACTTTCAGGTTCATTCAGTGTAGAGACTTTATCTATTTACACTGTAAGTGCAAAAGGGACTCCTGCTCATTCATTGTTACTTTCGTTGTAACTGTCTCTGCTCTCTAGAGAAGGCTTTCTACTAGATTGTGGAGCAATGCTGTGAGAATTTAATTGTGTTCACAAACAAGACCGCAAGGTCAGGATGTCTGATCAACATCACCTCACCTCATCCGCCCAACTCATCCCAAAAGTATGGATGGAGAACCATCATTCCAGAGACCACAGTTCCATTTAGGGTTGGGTGGCATTTAAAAATGTCTCAAAATGAGGATGGTATTTTTAAAATTGTGATGTTTTCTGATCTAGTTTGCAGCCAAATATCTTATCTTCCCCCATGTGCATTTAAAAGAGCCACGGGGTTGGGGGCGCTGTGGGAGCTCACTGATTGGTGATTGTTTGGTTTGAAATGTAGAATCAAGCAAACCTGGATATCAAATGTGCCTGAAAACATTCCTAAGACCATTCCCTCAGCTCTGCGCTCTCAGCTATGCTGCTTTATCTGCTAAAGCTACAGCTCTGCTCGGAGCTGAGCGAGTTAAGCAAAGCTAGCTTAACCAGAGGGCTACAGATCCACAACCACAGAGAACAAAAAAGCGTTCTGTCCTTTCAACAGCTTGTTTAAACATTTATAAGTGGATTTGTGGATAATGCGTTCTGTAGTAAACAGCTAACCAGCTTCTCTCTCCTGATTCTGAGCGGTTTAATATTTTGCAGTTATGTCAGACTGATGATTAAATACTTGGATTGAATGGCAAATATAAGATTGTGCTTGTCCACTTAGTTTTTCACCCTGTAAGCAAACTACACTTTGTATTTGATACTTTTTCAATTTTAAAATAATGTGGGTTGAGGTGGTGCAGAATCCATGTAAAGCTAGAACCAGTTGTACTCCTACAACAACTACAACCTACAGACCCACCCCTGGTAATATTGTATACGGCAGTAAAAAGTGGATACCACCCAATTCTAGTTCTCCTGCTCCACAGCTCAATGCTGGGGTGCAATTTAACTCCTTCTAGATCCTGCCTGGCATTAGACATGGTGTCTCTAGGCTCATGTTCATCTGCTCCCCAAAGTCCTATTCTATTGGTGGTACACTGCTACAGAGATGGGACAAGCTGTTTGTGTACATTTGCGCATCAGTGTCAGCAATGGGTACAACGTAAAATAGCTGAATGCATTCATTAGAAGGGGCCTCTATCTATCTCTCTCTATCTATGCTGTGTAAATCATTGCCGTAATTAAAAACCCCAAAACTTTAAATACAACTTTAACCAATGTAAAAAAATAACTGCAAAATAATGTTAAAACGTGGAAAATGCTACTATGCTAAGTAAATGCTGTTAGTAAGCCGCAGTTTTGTTATCCAGAAGCCGACTCCTCATCGCATCGCTCTCTGAATAGCAACACATGCTGTCTCCCGTCTTTGCGTACATAAAGGAGGCCTAGTGCACCACTATTGTTCCTACATTCTGTAAGAGGGACCATACCTCTCTGCTGATGACCCACACACTGGCAGCAATCCAACCCCCCCCCCACACACGCACACACACACACGTGCACACACATCCTTTAACCCATGCTCTACGCACTGTAAACTCATGACTTCATAGCTAAAGACAGCGGCAACACCATTGTCAAGTTTGCCGATGGCATGGCAGTAATCAGTAACATCAACAATGATGAGGAGGGTCCGTACAGGGAAGAGGTGAGACTCCCTACAGAGTGATGCATCGACAACAACCTCTTTCCTAGTGCTGGCAAAACAAAGGAGATGATTGTTGGCTTCCGGAGGGGGAGCAAAGTGCGTGCGCCACTGTGCGTTAAGGGGACATTGATGGAAACAGTGGAACGGAAGATCTCATCAGGTCCCTTAACACATCACATGGCCCAACAACGCCTCTACTTTCTTAGAAGACTGAGGAGAGTCAACCTGCCACCACAACACCTCCGCTGCTTCTACAGGATTACAGATTAGCTGGACTGGAAGTAAACCTGCCTAAACTAAACAAGTTCAACAAAAAAATATGCCTTGGTGGGGCTTATCTAATATAATGGTTTCTAAAGAAGCTTAGCCACGCCCATGATGGCCGACTATCCACTCATTTCTTACAACTTTAATAAGGCTGGAAAGGCTCGGACATCTGTTGGAGTTTACATAGTATCGATGTGTGGAATGTATTTGGGGGGACTTGTTTGGTCTGGACTTTTTAGTTTGGTCCGACCCAAAATAGCAGGTGGGAAAGTTGCCTTGAACCACGGTCCCGGACCAAAGGACCAACATTTTGTCTGATCAAAAGAGGTGGTCTCGGTCTTGATCAAATGAACAATGGTTTGGTTTGTTCACAGAGTAAAAACCCTTTCTTAAATGGTTCAGACTCTCAGCATAATTACAGAAAGTTCAGGCAAGATATCGTCCTTCTCCTTGATGGCAATAGTAAACAAAGCAGTTGTGTTAAGTGTAGGGTCAGTTGTCCGATTGACTTGCACCCATATCGAAAATAAGACAGATGTAACGTTGCATGCTTGCAGGTTGGGGCTGTGTACCAGCTCTTCTTTTACGTGGTGTCGGGAGTGACTTGTGTTTTTGGGGTGTTTGGTGCTATGTGATGAGCAAGGCCTTTTTGACACTTTAGACCTCCTATGATGCGCCATACTTATCAAATTTGATAAAAAAAGTTTCTTTATTGCTAATATATCACTGTGTAAATTATGTTAATGGCTGTTATACACTGGTTCAGGTTTTGAGGAAGGTCTGGTCTCTAGAAGGGATTCTTTGCCATGCTGTTCTTTGTCTGTTAACTGTTATCTCTCTGAGAATTTTATCAGCATTTTCAAAGTCCTGGCATTGGTGTGCCATGCTTGTTTTGGAATCCCTCCACAATATCTCTTGCTTTCCCTCTCTCGCTCTCTCTTGCTCTCGCGCCCTCCCTGTGTGCCCCAGCATTCCAGACATAGTGATGAGAGCGCTGCACTTGTGCACCTCTCTCCCTCCAGAACTAAACTCACACTTTCCTCAATTAAAGAATATTAGAGAGCTTTTCTCTCGTCACTCTTGTTCAGTGATCCCAACTAATTATATTGATCTAAAAGGAAATTGATCTGAAAGGGTGGTGTTTTTTTTTCTTTGTGGAGAGATTTTCATGTCTCCGCTTTGTGCGAATGGGGTTTAAGGATAAGGATAGCGCTGCTATGTAGTCATATTTAATTTTAGTTACTCCCTTGTGACATCTGGTAAACGCAGCACAGTGTAGAAGTGAGCCGTACTAAATATGTAACCCCAGTTTGAGATATTTTAGCCCATTGTTCAGGTCACCCTGCTACTGACCTTCATGTGGTATTGCAGTGACCTTATTCTCAGTTCTTTTCAGTTCATTTTTATTTGTGCAAGTTAAGCAAAACTATAGTAGCAAAGGCTAACATTTCTCTTCCTGTGAGTTCATGTAGGCCTGGCTCCTTCTGAGTCTGTATTTCTAAGCTTTTTCTCTTCCACCAACGTATTTACTATTAATTTAGGTAAATATCCTACAATAGATGTTTCAAATGTGTGCTAATGAGAACAATTCTACTGACATGAGATCAGGTGGATTTATCCTTACCCTTTTAGGCTGCTGCCTTTCCTCATTATTCACTGAGGTCCACTTGTCAAAAGGACACCTTCTTGGTGTTTGTCTGGTATTGGAGGCAGAGCCTGGGCCTGTTTATGATCTATGCATTTGAACTTCGAAAATGTAGCCTAACCGATGGGATTCCAGTCTTTGGGGTAGGGCGTTCAGCTTTGAACATGGCAGGTCCAACCTCTGATTAGTCCTCTCAACCTTCTACAGTGTGTCCCTAAAATACTTCTTAAAAAAAACGGACAACTGCGATCCTTGTTAATCAACTTGAGTTTGCTTCTCATACTGGACATGTGTGGATTTTTATTCTTGTGTTTTGACACAGCGTTCCCAAACCTTTTGAACTGAATGAAAAACTGGTTAATTGAGTGTCTTTTCCACAAGCTGTATGTCGCCCAATATAATAAAACGGTCAGGTTCTTGTCTCTCTGGTGGATTTTCAGTAGAAAGCACGCAAGGTTCGGCCTGGTGTATTTGGTAGAACTGACTTGCCAAGTTTGATTCGCGAGTACGACGTCCCGAGGACAGGAGGACGCTCTACTGTAATTTTGCAATTGGAATATCCGCGGGGTGCATAAGGCATTGTGAGATTTTTGGATGTGCCAAGTCCACACAAGTCATGTCCTGATGCATCCTCGATAACACCGGCGGAACAAGAACACATCCAAGCAGCCAGGTTGTACTCTACTAGACATGAACTTTTGAATGGAGCAGTACTTGGGCTGCAACTGCTGAAGTTTCATAAGTCAGGAGTCACACTAGTACAGACACAAGCTTCTCTGGGCTACTGATCACTGGCTCCGCCCTCCTCACCTGATTCTCATCATCTTTTACTGTGTAGGTTTCTCCTGATCAGTCTGCCATTGTGAAGTCTATGGGTAACTGCTAGATCCCATGCTTGTTATCTTATTTTATCTGTTTGGATTTTGCCGGTATTGTGACATTTTTGCCCGATGGTTTGACTGCAGGCCTGTTAGCCCTACATTGCACTGTCTGCCTGTCTTTGACTTTGACTGTCTCACTTGTGCCATGTTGCACTTATTATTGTATTAAATTCCCAATAATGTAAGAACCCCCACAAATACAATGAAATTGTACACTAATAATAATAAACAATGTATACTGTTATAGCTTAATAATATAAGCTTTAATATTACTTTTTTTTTTTTTTACCAATCTTATAATTTAGGACAAAATTGAATGTTGAAGCCTTTGCTTTGAGTCCCAATGCAAAATCTCTGGTCTTCTGCGAATAAGCTGGGAATATATGTAATACCCCTTACTGTCATACTGTTAAAAACAATTGTAGCACACACCCAGAAAAAAGTCATGTAAAAAAGAGGGAGCAAAATGATCAAATGAGTACACTGAAAATTCTCAGAGTGAGGTATTGTAGCAGCTGAGTGTATAAAAGCACAGTGGTTTATTTGTGAAGTCTAATTTTGATTTATTACCAGTTAATTTGTTGATAATCAACACTTTGTCCCTTCTTGGCTACTTCACAGGCTAACTAGGAACAGTTCTGAATGTGCGTGGACTGCAGATTAAAAGCCAAAGTTTAACCACAACAGTGTGAAATACAGTTTTACTGCCGCTGTTACTGTTTACAGTAATAATTCCTTTAATCTGGCACAGAGTTGCAGAGAAAACATACAGATTGAGTAGCTGTCTGGCTGTGACGTGAACAGAACGTGTAGATTAAACCGTTACAGAGCCATAAGGCAACACAGCCACACTTCTGCAGCCACATCCCTCTGGTGTGAGAGTGGAGAGCAGAGTTCGCTATATTTGTGAGGCATTTGTGAGGCATCTCGGGTAGACATGGATTGAGTGTAAAAAGGTGAAATCTTCCTCAAGTCAACTTATAGACGTTATAGATGAGACTGCTCACTAGTTGAAATATGAATTGGGGTTTGTTTACACATAGTCACGCTCTTCGTCAAAATTCTCTTCGATCAAAGTCTTGGTTACAAACAGAGGAGGGTTAACTGTATTGTGGCTCTGACCAGGCCGTGTCAAAATTTCATTGCTGTGTCATTTTATTGTTGCCATTTTGCACATCTTTGGTTGTGAATAATTACAGGACACATGTATTGGAGTTTTATTCATCCTTTTTATCCACAGGAAAAATCAGAAATACAGTGAATTTCTAAATCATTTCTGCATCTATATTGTCTACATAATCAGCTAGCAAATGCATAAAACAACCCCAAGATGAATTTAAAAGCAAGGAGCTATTGGTTATGAGTTAAAGTTGCTCATCAAAATTAGCCTTTTACATATGGTGGTAAATCAGCAGAGTGCATGCATGAGCATAATTTATTGATGAATTGCATGTGTGATATTACAGAAAGGTCATTCAATCCACATCTGGAAATTTATCGCTAGACTAGTCTTTTGCAGGGCAGTACTACACTACAAATTGCTAATGGCTCATACAATACGTTTTCTACACTCATATTAGAGTGCTACTGCCACATAACATGGCATTTATTCTTTTTTAATTTTATGAATTTGTTGTTTGCTCTTAATGTCACAGTAAACCTTTTTTTTATATTAATCTGATTAATCTGGCCTGGCGTACATATGTCAAGCAGCCTGCTAATAAGCTAGTGTTATGGCTGTTTTATTTGTGTCTTCTGAAAAGAGGAGTTACTCAATGAACTGTTGGCTGATTCCTTTGTTTGAATATCGGTCTTACCTTACAGGAAATTAAGAATTATTTACATTTACATTTACATTTATGGCATTTAGCAGACGCTCTTATCCAGAGCGACTTACAAGGTTACTCGTATTACAGAGGAGAGCCAATGTAGTGTTAGGAGTCTTGCCCAAGGACTCTTATTGGTGTAGCGCAGCATAGTCACCCAGACCGGGAATCGAACCCTGGTTTCCCACATGGTGGTGTTGTAACGCAATGGTAGGTGGTGGTGTTATCTGTTGCGCCACACCAACCACATTTATCTAAGGAGCTTACCTGTTACCTGTGTTTTATAACATTATTATATTATAATATTCAGTATTCAGACATATGGAGTGGAGCTAATATTTCTGGCAAGTCGTGATTGTAATTTATGCAAAAGTTTGAGCACCCTTGGCCACAAATACACATCTTTACATGTTTTTTTGTAACGTTTAGGTCCGGGGGTGTGAGGGCCATTCAAAAGGCTTCAGTTTGTGTCTCCTAATGTAGTTGGGTATGGGTTTTGCGGTATCAGTTTTTCTCTCCACAGTGCAGTGTTTGCAGTTCCAGTTGTGGCAACACAACCCCAAAGAATGTTAGATCCCTTCTGCTTCTGTCCGTGTCTTTTTCATGAAATGTATTTTCTTTTCCCTCCAGATGTGCAGATTGTGGCCACGGAGTGCTTTTTTGACAGCCCTACAGCTAGATGTTTTCGAGCATAGTTCTAACACTGAGTTATGTGACAAGGTCACAGGTAGGGCTTCCTTCTTATGTCTCTTCCATGAAGATTGTCTATGCAAGCCAAGCTGCAAAGTGGGAAGGTGCCATATCCTTTTCACTGCTAAACATTCATGCAGATTTTCTGGAGTCTCATGTGGGTTTTAAGTTGCCTGTCTTACCAGCATATAAGAAATTCTATCTGTCTTTGAGATCTCATCCTGACCTCCGCAGTTCCCTTGAACTGCTATTTCTTAACATTCTGCCTTGTAGAAATTCTCAGCTATCTTCTTAACATTGCCTTTCTTGTGGGCATCGATTACTTTCATTTTCAGATAGACAGTTGTTTGGAGGAGCCTGTGGTTGCTAAGTTCTCGTACAAGGTTTGAAAAATCAATTAATAAAGTTTGGACACTAGGTGACACTAGGGTTATTTTCTGAGTGGTTTAGGAAGTTGCTCTGGATTCATTTGTAGTATTAATTTAACTAGTAATAATAAAGTAGTTCATAAGTAATTCACTTTAGCAGTGGAACAAGAGCAGCAGTGAGTTCTGTCCTCCAGTGAAAGCTTTGGGCTCAGAGTACACTTGAGCATCAAAGTACAGAGTCTTATGTAAGTGCTATTTAAGGCCAGGTTCCTCCGCTCTAGTATGCATGAATGCCAGTGTGTCAGTGTGTCACAGCCTCAGCCACTGCCATTCGTGCGCAGGTGAGGGGAGTGTTGGCTGACATAAGGCAAATCACTTATGCGCTTTCCTTGGTTCTTCTAATTTACAGTGCAGTGAAAGTGCTAAAGAGGCTAGGGGGAGGGGGGCGGTCAGATAGACAGACATGAAAGTGATGAGGCTAGACAAGGCTGTGTGCAATCTGAGCACTACCAGTAGAGGGCCTCGGCTCCTTGCCACTTTCTCTCTCCCTTTCCCTCCTCCCTCCTATTCCCGGCCCCTCCCACCCTGCAGAGTGCATGCTTTTCACAGGGCCAGCCTATCCAGAGAGAGAGACACAGGCCGTTTAAGACACACCCCCAGCCAGGCAGTACTACATCCTGCCTTTAGCCCCGCCCACCGGGCCGAGGAGGAGGAGGAGGAGGAGGGATCTGAGCGCTGCCCGAGCCGAGCCTTTAACTCTTCCCCACAGTGTGGAGCAGCCGGCAGCGCGCACGCACACACACTCACTCACTCACTCACTCACGCTCACACACATACTCTCATACACACACCCGCACTTGCACGCAGCCACACACACACACACTCGCATATTCACACGGGCGAGCGAAGAAGGAGGCAAGCAGGCCGTGGGAAAAGAAGACATCATCAGTGTGTGTTTGTGCGCTTTGTGTGTGGGTCTGGGATAAGTGCTGGATTTTCCCCCTTCCAGGAGTTTGCGCTGTTTTTTTTTTTCCTCTGCGATCGAAGCCGGACTGGAGCTGAGGAGGGTTCGGTCCCACTGACTGTGTCTCAACAGTGCATTCGCATCTTCAGCCCGTTTCGCTTTGTGCGCGACAGCCAGAACGGTGCGAGCGGAGCACGCAGCAGAGCGGAGCGCGCGCGCGTGTGTGTGTGTGTGTGTGTGTGCCTGGGATATCTGACAGCCTCCCACAGGATCTGACACTCCACAGACGAGCGAGAGAACCAGGGAGAGAGGAAAAGAGAGAGAGAGAGCGGGAGACTGAGCGGGAGACGAAGTCGAGGCATGAGCTGGAGAATAGCGGCTAGCTTTTCGTAGAAGTAATCGCTGCAAAGCCCCCCTGTACTTCCCCTCCTCCTTCTTCTCCTCCGCCTCCTCCTCCTCTTCCCTTCATCGCCTCTTTTCTATTCCCTCCTGTACCACTGCTCCTTTCCTCTCCCTTTTCTTTACGGCTGTCCCGTCTCCCCCCTCCATCTTCTCCTCGTTTTTCCCGTGTAAGAGAAGAGCCGAGGAGCAACTCCTACACAGTGACTGACAGAAGGACAGCCAGAGGTCCTCTGACACTCCCCATCACTCTCTCTCTATCTCTCTCTCTCTCTCTCTCTCTCTCTCTCTCTCTCTCTCTCTCTCTCTCTCTCTCTCTCTCTCTCTCCCTTCTTTCTGTCCTGCCTCCTTTTTGCACGGATTTCACCTCTGGTCCAGGAAGCAGCAGGGGTGGGGGGGCAATTTGGAGTTTTTGTTTTTTTTTCTTTTCTTTTTCCTTTCTTTTTCTTTTTCTTTTTCTTTTTTTTTTTTTTTTGGTCGGACCAAAGACGCGAGTATCCTTATCCTGCCACGGCCAGAGGGATTCCAGCTACATGGGCAAACGTTTGGAACAGCAACCAATGTACCCCCAGTACACCTACTACTACCCTCACTATCTCCAGACTAAGGTACAGTGCATGGGTTCCCTCTTCAGTGTGCGTCTCTGTCCCTCTCTCTCTCTCTCTCTCTCTCTCTCTCTCTCTCTCTCTCTCTTTTCCTTTCTGTGCTCCCACCCTGGGAGGGGGGCAACTATCATGCACATCATGTGATTTGACCATCATATCTGGCTGCCATCTCCAGCTTTTGATGTTTGGTGAAACTCCACTTTACTGCTGGTCCAGGCTAGAGCCAGTAAGAGTGGGGATGACATGCCTAATTGCATCCCACACACATACACACCAGTAGACAGATGCACCACACAAACACATTCACACACTCGCACACTCCCGAATTCTGTCCCCTCAGCACCACAGTGGGGCTCTAATGGTGGAGCTGAATAATAACATCCATCTCTTGAAGCCCTACACCACTCTGAAGTGTAGAATTGATTGCAGCGCATTGATCGAGGCGCTGTTACACTGCTGGTGATCCCTACCTGACTCTGTGCTGCTTTACGCATGTCTTTATTTCTCATCCTCCCCAAAACCAACCAAACAAAAAAATTAAGTTGGCACCTGCGATGCACGAGTCTTTACTTCAGAGAGGATGAGCTGCTCTGAATGAGAGAAAGGCCGGCAAGGCCAGGGGCATGAATAAGCAAGCGAGGAGGTTCTTCTCTTTACTATCAAGGTGGAGAAACTTTAGGGGGTGATGCGATTGAGAAGGGGAATCCGGTTTTGCTTGTTTTCCTAAAGGGAATGAACCAGAGGCAAACAAGTAATACCTGAGGATCGTTCTGCTGGAAAAACTGTTTGCGACCCGCACAGCTCTCCGTCGGAGAGACTGGGCTTCACCTTGCTTGTTTTGGCTTTGTTTTTATTTATTTTCTGAGGCCCATCAGTTATCGTTTCATGAGTCAAGCCTTCAAGGTCACGTCAAATTAGATCTTGCCCTCTTCCGCTGTCTAATGAATTTCCCAGAGCCTTCCAGAGTGCAAGGCCCCATCCCTGGAGTCATCTGTTTGTCTTTCTCATTTTACTCAAGAGAAACAAAAACAGTCACCAATTACTTACAGCATGTATTCGCGATCTTATTGTGAGGGAATTGGTTTCCGCTGGAGCCGAGTATTGGCGTTAGCGTAGGGGAAGAATAGTGTGGTCTGGGAATGATTGTTGATTTGGAGATTATTGGAAGAGAAGAGGAGCGCTCTTGGCACAGAGTCGCACTACGCTTCGGATTTCAGATACTTGCCTTTGCCTGTGAAGGATGAGGGCCCCATGTTGGTGTGCATGACTGTAGGCCTGTGTGTGTGTGTGTGTGTGTGTGTGTGTGTGTGTGTGTGTGTGTGAGAGGGAGACTGGAGATTTAAATGGCCTCTTATTAATCTTGATTCCGGCATGCTCTCAGAGTGGAGGCATTCCTCCAGGGGAAATCAATCATGTGGGGGGAAGAGAAGCAGCTGACACACAATCACTGTGCTCTCTCTCTCTCTTGCTCTTGTGCTCTCGCGCGCTCTCTCTCTCCCTCTTGCTCCTGTGCTCTCACACGCTCTCTCTCTCTCTCTGTGTTAACTGGATAGCTCCCAGTTAGCTTTTGTACTGAACTAGAATACAGTTACCAGTTTGCCAGTGAAATTTCTGGCCCTGCATTGGTCTGTCCAAAAAGAGCAGCAGGCGTTTGGTATCAGTGTGCACCAAGTAACGGGCAAATGGCAACATTTGATTTTAGCTTCATCATAATCATATTCCATCATGGTTTCTGGAGATCAATATGGCTCTTCAGTTCCTGCCTACACACGTGCAGCAGCAGGCTGCATGCCCCCATAACACAGCGAGCTTAACAGAACACGGATGGATGCATGAAGAGAGCTATGTGTGTGTTTGTGAGCGGGCTCATGCACAGTTCATGCAGAGGGAGGTATCCATGACAGCAGTTATACACCAGTGGGATATGAAACGGATTTAAAGGGAAGTAATTCCCCCCTGGTATTGTGTCAACAGAAGGCTGTGGGGGCCCCTTCAACCATTCAATCAGCGACATGGGTGTGTGGGGGTGTGTGTATGTGCACACGCATGTGTGTAACAAACCTGTGAGTCTGTGTGTGTTTGTGCGAAAGAGCTGATATTCAGGGTTTTGAGTCGGTGTGTACATTTTCACTTACAGCGGGGTCCGTTTTTTTTGTGTCGCAGAAATAACATCCACTGGTCCGTTCAGATCTCAGCTCTCAGCATGAGTGCACGCTAACTGGCCTGCAGTTGGATGACACGCAGCGTGTCTGCAACGTTCCCACAGCGTTATGAGAGCGTTATGCATGAGACTCATTAGATTTCTGCTGCCCACAATGTCACACAGGACTATTGCATGGCAACGTGCTGTTTACTCTGCAAGTGGATAATTAGGAGATTGATTCCTAACGTTCCTGTCATAGACAAAAGCACTAGCGCCCCCCCCTTTTCCCTTTTATGAACTTGTATTAATTAAATAATTAAGCCCACCTTATAAAAATAATTTAGAAGGTGCTAATGATCTGTGTTACTAAGATCTCCATAGTCGTGAAACGGAATTTAACCGAGCCGAGCCAGGCCAAGCAGGTAATATCTGGGTGATGGTGATGCACTACAGTGACCCTGACATGGTGGTGAAGCATTATTTGGGTAAAGCAGTGCAGAGACACTGGCATGGTGGTGGTGTGTTGGTGTGCGTTGTGCTGGTTCGAGTAGATCAGGCGCAGCAGTGCTGCTGGAGTTTTTAAACTGTCCACTCTATTAGACACTCATACCAAGCTGGTCCACCTTGTAGATGTAAAGTCAGAGACAAAAGCTCATGTTTGTGTTGGTTAGCCTCAAGTCCAGGGGTGAGCTACTAAATCCGGTAAATAACAGGTGAGTTGATTCAGGTATGTTTTAAGCAGGAAAAGCACAAAGAAATGTACAGGTATCTGTCCCTTCAGGACCGGGATTGCCCACCTCTGCTCTAGTCCTTAATCAGTGGTCACAGGATGCTCCCACAGGACGCTGTTGGCTGGACGTTTCTGGTTGGTGGACTACTCTCAGTCCAGCAGTGACGCTGAGGTGTTTAAAAACTCCAGCAGCACTGCTGTGTCTGATGCACTCGTACCAGTGCAACATACACTACTAATGCCTCGCCATCATGTCAGTGTCACTGCAGTGCTGAGAATGACCCACCACCCAAATAATACCTGCTCTGTGGTGGTCCTGTGGGGCCCTGACCATTTGAGGAACAAGGTAAAAGGAGTCTAATGAAGTATGCAGCGAAGATGGACTACTGCCTGTAATTTTAGAGCTATAAAGTGCTGCAATATGATAAGTGGAGCTAGAGAGTTCATTCTAAACCAGGGGCGTATGCATATATTCTTTATAAAAAACAGTAAAGCTGCTTATTGAATGCAGCATAGTTTTTCATATATGGATAAGGACGTATATGTTGTTTCTACACGCTACATATTTTGCATTTCTTCATACTACTATTTTGAGTAAATAACAAAGGGTGTTTTCCATGATCTGAGCCTTTTAAATGTCTGAAATCTTTGTTTTGAACCATTGTCACCCATGGGTATTGAGTGCAGACAAAGCGACTGTTTGGAGCTTCTGGACTTGTGCTAGACAGCACTATTCTCTGTGGGTTAAGGCTTTACCTCGGACCTCTTTGGGATTGTGTCGGAATAAATGAGAATTTGATTCAGCACAGGTGCTGCTGTTCTGGAAGCAGATTGCACAGAAACACAAAGTTAACATGTGTGCTGTATGAATTATACATGCAAACTCCTCCAGTGGGACAGCAGTCTGACGTTTATACGGCAGGATGCTTCCTGAGTGTGTCTGCCTGTATACAGCTAGCGGTGGGTTTGAGTGCTGGAACTTTCTGAGGCAAACTCTGCTACTCTGTAGAGGATTTTAATTACACATTTCACCTAATCATTTTCTTGAGCCATGCACATGAGTGAGTTACTACACAACCCGAACACATCACCTTTTATCTTTCTATTCTGTAGCCCACTTTACATAAGGACTGTTCATAGTTTGTAATAATTAGAATGTTTTTCTTTAAATGTTTTAAAAATTGTTGTAAATTAACAGGGAATTACCAGAGAGCTCAGTGCTGGGAGGCTTTAATACCACTCTAGCCCACGCCTGGCATTAGGCATGATGCCAAAAGGTTAATGTATATCTTCTCCAGAGAGTCCTATTCTGTTGGCAGTACTTCTCTACAGGGTGTAGACAAGCTGTGTGTGTGCATGCATTTGTGCATGCATGTCAGCAATGGGTGCAACTTAGTAGCTGAATGCATTCACTAGAAGGGGTGTCCACAAACATTTGGACATGTAGTGAACTGTATGCAATCTGTATGCACAAAAGAGGATAGTACTTTATAGGGTGGGGCTATGCTTCAACCCCCCCCCCATCCTGTCTCTCTCTCCCTCTCTGTCAGTCATTCCTGCTCTACTTCCTTTGTGAATGTGCAGGAGAGGAAATGTTTGGCCTGCTTTGAAGCCTGTCTTTTAATGTTGTACATCAATAGCAGCAAAGAAAAATAAATAATCATAAATTATGCAAATCTTGTTGCATACAGCAAGCATTTTCTGGGTGGGGGTTTGAGAATGTCACATGATGTTCTAGTTTCAGTGCGGCATACCTTAACTGCCCTTTTTTATGCGCCAGTTTGCAGGTCATGCTCACACAGCATTTTTTTTTTTCCCCCTCTCCACACAAGGCGCAAAACTCATAACACGATAAAGCAATAATATTTTGCTATGATTTTGGTTCGTTTCCCACATTGTAGTGTTTCTCTCGATCTCTCGCTCAATCTCTCTCTCGATCTCCCACTGTGTCCTGGGCATTCTCTCCAGCCATCTGTTCAGAGGGGTGGGGTTGACTGAGAAAATAGGAACATACTAGCATACGCTTATAGAAGGATATAAAACTGCCCTTGTTGCAGAAATAAATGCTTGATAGAAGAATATCGGTGAGAGGAAGTGTACATTGGAACATAGATCAGAGGATTTTGACCAGTTTAGCGGAATCTGAGCTCTTTGTGAAGAGAAGGATCTACATTGAGCTGTTCCACATACGAACCGGCTGAGTGATTCACATATAGCACGCTCCTCTGTTACCTGACTGAATTTAAATGCGATCTCTCGATCTGTTGCCAGCTGCCCATGGACTTCTCCATAACTATAGCCATTGACGGGGCCTAAAGGAGCCTGACCAGACTGCTGGTTTGTGTGCGGGCTGGATAGAGCAGGAGAGAAGCTCTGGTCCTAGAATAATGGACCTGCTGCATTTTTAATAAAGGACCACTTTGTAACAACTAGGGCCTGATGGATTCTCTTCCTTTAAAGGGCCTGACTTTTCGGATTTTTACACACCGCTAGCTTTTAGGCTCTCCGAGTTAAGTGCTCAACAAGGCCTGTGGAGCTGGAATACATGGAGTAACCTACAGCCATGAGTAGAGCATGAGTACAGGGACTGATCAGTGTATGGTTCTCCATCTCTGTGCCTAAAAGCCTGAAGCTTCTCTAGCCAGAAGTCCGCTTGCTCAGCAGTGAATGGACCTTAGTGAAGTATGGTGAGTGCTGCTGGGCGGGAAATCGAGAGTGGGCTCCAAATGAATTCAATTTTGGTTTTGCTTAGTGATATTGATAAAATTGTTTTTAAAAGGGTTATCTTTTTTTGTAAGATACAGACAGTCTACACATCTCCGCTACAAATGAAAATGTACATTACAATTTTTTTTCTGTACCAATAGAAACGTTGTATGGGATTGTAAACGTTAACAAGACCAACGTTTCCCAGAAGGAAATCAGGGATGCATGCCGATATCGGGCCTCATATCAGCATGGCTCAGATATTTATATTTCATTGATTGCGTCAAGCTGATTTTTTTTGAGAACATGTTCATTGTTGCTCCCATTCTATTTATTTGTAACCCACCTCAAAAAAGTCAATTGTCTTGGATATGGATAATGGAACATTTTCTAAATGTTTATAGCTCGACATCAGTATCGGCATGGACAGATATCCGTGCAGCTATTATTTAATACGTAAATAAATCATAACCGAGAAGTTATTTTTTATTCATTGCCTCTGTATTGTGAAGTGTTATTACAAAACCGTCTCAGCAGAGGATAAATATTGAAGTTAGTTTAGCTTAGCCTTTACAGCCTATATAGATCTCTCTCCACGATTGGTCAGTATCTTTAGCGGTACACTCAGGTTCGTGCATGCAACCCATGTGCCAGCATCAGCATGTTTGTAACTTCTTAAGTAATGAGCTTTGAGCTCTAAGCGTAGGTAAGTACAGGTGCTGTGCTACAGGTAAGCTTCCCGTTTGCTCAAAGGTATCGCAGAACAGCCTCCGTTCGGAGTTGATTAGATGTGTTTAGCAATCTGAGCTAATCACGTCACACAGCGACAGATTTTGACAGGCCTTGTCATCTCTGCAGAAGATAAACACCAGCGTATCTGCTGTTCCTGGTGCGCCAGGACTGCACAGGAAGGAGACAGGGGAGGGACAGAGGAAGGATGGTGATGGCACCCTTCGAATGCGCTTCAGTATGGGGCTTTTCATTCTCTCCTGTCACTCCCCTTCCTCCTCCTGCCCTCCCTCCTCCTTCCCCTGCGTTTTAATCAGGAGACACACTCTGGAAACCTTTTCCCTCGGAAAACAGCCCAGTCAAAGCCAAGGACAGAGCAGGCGAGGCAAGGCGTCATAAATCCTTGAGTACACACTCCTGAGGGATTTCACTGTCCAACCTCCCTGCTCGCCTCCCCAAACACCCCCCCCGCCCCACCACCACCACCAATTTATGCACACCTTTTCTGCGGCTGGGGCCACGAGAGAGGCGGCTCTAATCAGATGTAGCCACAGCGCTCTTAACCTGCTGTAACCGTGTCCGATTGTCCACGCATGGGCGCGGAAACGGGCGTGCGTCAGACGCATACATTAAAGAAGGCTTTAGGGAAGACCATTTGCTCTGGCCTCTTTTGTTCAGCCTCTAAACACTGTTGAAGATGCCATCTGAAAGGACTGGCTGCTCTTGTTGTTTTCTCGATAAGATAAAGACTTTGTGGTTGCAGAGCGCTCCAGGGATGGCTGATTAATAACTACAGATATCCATGTAGCAGCAGAGCCTGCTGGAGCTAGCCTGAAAGCTAGCGGACTGCCTGGGATTAGCTTATGTAAACAGCGCTTTTGTTGCGTTCCGCTCGAATTAATTTGCACAGCCCACATGCTTTTATTTGGGCTAATTTGCGTGGCGGGCACTCAAACTCCTGTCCAAACACACCCCAGAGGCTCAAGGCTACAAAGAGAGTGGCTAATGACACTCAAAAGTGCGCTGTCTCCTCCTCTCATAGTCACTGCCTATTTGTGAAAGTGGCGTTAGGACGCGCTCGAGTGAGCGACCGACCCATCGGGACTGAGATCTGGTGAATACTTTTATAGTCAAAGTATGTTTAAGTTGTGTTTAACATGGATCATTGTAGAAGCAGGTGGTCAGTAGTCATAGAGCCTGTTTACACCTGCTCACCTCATGTGATTAGGATCTGGACCTGCATCCTGATTAGATTTTAGCCACATGCACTTACACTCGGTAGTCAAATGCGTCTCCGTTTATGACGGACTGAAATCTGATTGCTGTGTGGGATGGAATATGCAAAGTTGCTCATTTCCCAGCAGTTATTGCTGGTGTTTCTGTTGCACCAGGAGGGGTTTTGGTTGTTGAATGCCTTTTGGAGAGCTGGATGTGTTTACACTGATATAACAATTGGCTCAGATGTGCCCCAGACCACCACCTGAAGTGGTTTGAGTGATTGGATTTGTGTCCGGTTTAAATGCGTCCTGGGTGTGTTTACACTTGGATTTTTATGTGTCTTGGCCTGGTCCAGATATAATCCTGATACTCAAGATGCACGAAGTGACCAAGTATAAACGGGGTCTTTGAGAGAAACCCTATTGTCACAGGAGTTCAGCTGAAGAAACATCCATGATCATGACCTTTCATGACCTTTGTGTCTAATCCAGCAGTGATCTTTCGTCTGGGTTCAGTTCGCTTCATTTGCATGTTTTTGGGGGTGGTAAGCAGTGAACTAGTGGACCGGCTAGACATATGACTTATTAGTAGGGCTGGACGATATGTTAAGACTTTTTTCGCGATACACAATATTTATCATGATTACATGCAGTGACAGATCCTTAAAAACTACTATTCAGATCCTCTCCTGTACTGAATACAGTGATTTTTTTTAAAAAATTTTTATTCAACATCTGCTGCACTTCATCTAATTAAATCAGTCTAATTACACTGTTTGTAGTGAAACCTGCATCAGTGTTTAATAAGCACTAACAGTATCCTAGATATACTTAAAAAAGCATATTCTTATCACAATAACATAATTTATCACAATAAGATAAAATATCATCATAATGCCCAGCTCTACTTATTAGCCAAATCTGTTACACAACACTGCTATTTAATTGTCATAGAGAGACCTACACATATACAGAGGGAGAGCTAGACAGAGAGGCCGGTGGAGCGAGAGACGGAAAAGGGACACAGAGACCGAGCAGGAGATGAAAAGACGAGATGCAGCAAGAGAGAGGTACAGCGGCAGAAAGAGACGCAGAGAAAACAGAGAGGTGAGATGCAGAGAGAGAGACATGGAGAAAGGTGGGGGGGGGGGGGTGGAGCGAGGGGAGTGTGTTTAAGTGTCAGAGGAAGGGGAAGATAAAAGCCTGACAGGATTAGTCCTACAGACACTACAGGCTGTGTGACATTGTCCTCTAAGCTGCAACACACACACACGGTGTGGAACTTGGTGCGAGAGCACAACTCCTCCCTCTCTCTTTCTCTCTTTTTCTCTGTCTGGTTTGCTCTCTCGCTCACACATACTGCTCTGTCACGCACACATTGCAGCCTACACAATAGACATGTTCATTTAATTGCTGTGCCGAGTTTTAAAAGCAAAGGCACTACAGGGGCACTTTGCCAGTGTGCTGGTGAGTGGCCCTGCATATTTTATTAACCTGGCTGGTTTTATGAATGATTAAGCTCCTGTGTGTGTGCTCAACTGCCCTTAGTCACACGGCTCTGTAGCCGGGTCATATAGTTGTCCTCTGTTACCAGTTAATGACCTCTACTGTAGGCTTTATTTTTTTATTCAGTGGAGCTGAAAGAGTCTGTATAATAGAAAACTAGGTCTTCCTCTCATTTCAAAAAACGAGAGAAACTGATGTAGTGTATAAACTCTGGCTAATCTTTCCAGGTCCAAATCCAGAACATAAGCTGCGAAACAGCCCATCTTAGAGATGATTGTTTTTGTGAAGGCACCAGAATCAACACACTTATCGTGTGTACACACTTATTCAGCTCTGACCGTTCACACTGAAAGTATAATGAGACCATGCATTGGAGCCAGTCAGTACAGAGGTCATTTACATACAGAACATTTACATACAGCCTATTCAAATAAATGCTCATGTTAGAATGAAGGAAGCCTGGTTTTGGTATGGGAACCCACACAAGTAGTTAAAGGAAAAAGTAAAATACCAGAAAACAGGCCTACCCAGTGGAAAACGTCTCAAGAGAATTAATACGCAGTGAATATTGGTTTTAAGGGAATGGAATTTGACTTCTCCGCGAGTGCCGTCATTGTATGTATGGCTATCAGAATCCTTACGCTCTCCACCTCGTTCTTGAATGTGTAAGTTAGTCCAGTAAACAATCCCAAGCCCTCTTTTTTTATTAATTTTTTTTTCAAGCCTCTGTTCACTGTTTAGCAGCTGTCGATCTCCTCTGTTGCCTTAAGCCTTCAGTTATTTATCGGCAGGCCAGTGTTTGCATTGGGAGCTCAAGTCAAGCTCAAATCAAAATATTCACCTATAGGGGGCTGTAAAAGCAAGGTGGTCCCCAAAAGAGTATAGTGTTCTAGGGTGTAGTGTTGTTTGTTTTTCAACAGAAAAGTGTAATTTTGAGTTTGCGGTACATCCTAGTCCCAATTTTCAAGTCGTCTACTGTTTTTAAAGATGGCTCGCAAAAGCCAGAGACATATCGGTCGCCCCCAACAAATATCTGTCGGGTTAAATATCTGGACCTGTTGGCTACTCTAAATCCGGTGCTGTGAAAAGTGTTTTGACTGGAAGTAGGCAATAAATGTGTTGACTGGACTAGCTACAGCCAATGAGGGTGCAAGACATGGAGTGAGGAGAAAGCAGAGGGTGGAGTTATACAACATCAACAAGCATCAATTTTCTCATCCATTTCTTTTTTTTTTTTTTTTTTTTTTTTTTTTGTTTTGTTTTGTTTTGTTTTAAGTGTTTTTGCAGCAAATCAGAGCAAAGGCAACTTGTATCACCCATCCCTTACTGACATCCATTATGGAAGGAAAAGAAAGACAGATTCTCGATTACGAGATGAGTTGTGTAGTGTGAAGAGTACACCGATCGGCCGACCACCGAGCCTGTATTATTTGGCTGGTGGGTCATTCTCGGCACTGCAGTGCGACTGGCATGATGGTGGCATTGCATTTTTGCCTTTATTTTTACACCCCCAGTTTGTAGTGTTTTGTGTGCTGCATGGGGCCTCCAGGGGCCAACAGTGACCTGAGGGAGGCTTCCTATACAGCATTGATACGATTCCATCATCTACACACAGATTGTCATCCTTTCATGCTGTTGCCGAAAAGCGATGCGTTTAGTTGGCCGAAGTAGTGGCATGTGGAGGGGGGGGGGGGCCCTCTTTCTGAGCCTTTGTGAGAGCATAGCCCTTTCATCTCCTCATGTGGCAGCGGGGAAGAGGAAGTAGGTTTGGAAAGGATGTTAAACTTTTTATGCGCCTTTCTTTTAAACTCCCCAGCTCTTTCTACTAGCCGCATCTGCTGTATCTGATGTTCCATCAAACCCATCACACACTTCAAATGGAGCGGCAGAACATACACAGATGCACGCACTATACACGCGTACACGCATGCTGGTGGGCCGCCTAATGGAGGTGCGGTGGTGGTGATTTCATGGCGGCAGTGATTCGTGGGGTGGGGGTGGGGAAACATGAGACACGTAAGAGAGCTCACCCAGGTAGCACAGTTACTTGAGCACATGTCTATATGTGCGTTGCTGCTGTGCACCTGAGTTACATACAAACGACCTCACATACTGGCCCATATGAGCCAATTAGAGCCCATATTGATATTCTGGAAGGGATGTCTGTCTCTAGTTATGTATGTGTGTGAAGCTTGCTTCAACCTTGAAAGTGCAGGACAGGGCAAAAGCAGAGGTCAGCAAAAGTCTTAGGTTTATCTCTCCAACCCCAATTAGACTACAAACACGCACCACTCAGTGTAGAAAGTCAGCACTGCCCAACCCTACTAATGAGTCGATCACTATGCAGGGCCACAAAAAGAAGCACCTGTTCCCCTGCTGCCCACTCCTCCTCTTCTTCTGCTGGACTCTTCTTGAAGAAGATGACCCCCTCCAGTATTAATACTATATCAGCCTACATACTGTGCACTGTATTGGTATCAGTAATAGACAGTATGTCCATAAAAGCATCCAGACACCCCTTCTAATTCACCCCAATTGACCCAGGTGTTCATTTGCACATACATGGCTCGTATAATCTTCATAGGTAAGCATCGTTTGTAGGGTGTGATGCTCTGGGGCAGCTGTGCATTAGCCCTAGGTCACCATGCCTAAGGCTAAGCATTGGCTAGAGGGGTACAAAGTCCCCTAGCACTGGGCTGTGGAGAAATGGAGCTATGTTCTCTGGAGTGATGGAGCACCATTCAGTGCCTTTAGCATCTTTGGGAGTGGTGTTTGTAATCTGTAAAACTAATCGTCCTCGGCTAGCTGACCCCACTAGCTGCTGTGTGTCCCCCTGAATATGTTAAATTAAGTAATAGTGCATTAAAATATGCAGAGGTTTCTTTGAATTTTAGTCTATTGAAAGTTGCTCTGGATAAGAGCGTCTGCTAAATGCCGTAAATGTCTAAAAAAATGTGTATAAGTAATTTACACGTAGAAAATCAGAAAATCTGATCAGGGGTGCTCAAACGTTTGCAAATAATAATAAATAAAAAGAAAGGCTCTGAGCGTAAGCACACACTCCCTCAGTCAAAATCTGTGTACATACACCGATTGCCTAATATTGTGTAGGTCCCTCTAGTGCCCCCAAAACAGTCGATTTTTGCAGTTTTTTTACTTTTTTGACAGAATGTGAAGCTGGGAGTTGTTTTTGACACAGTACATTGTGTCCAAATTTCATGATGAATGGACCAATAAAATGCTCCAAAGGACTTGGAATTAAATCTTGTTACGTTGACTTTCATTAGATTAGATGGATTCAGCTTTATTGCCGATGCTCGGTGCAAGAACAAGGAGATGAAATGCAGTGACTCCGTTCACATGCGGCTAGTTCTGAGACGTGACCCAAGATCTCAGATTTTGCTTCTAAACCACACTTTCCATTATAGACATTGTGACAGTATTTTGTTAAACATTTGTAGGAAAGTGAAAAAAAATGAAAAGTCGCACAGTTTTGAAGATCAGCTCTGAGGCTTTGCCAGGCTGAGCTAGCCTAAACAGTGACTACATGTTTTTCACTGCTGGCTAATGTTATATTTTATGTACAAACTCTAACATTGTAGAGTCAGTTCTTTTATCTGCACTGATTTGTTTGTGGGATGCGTTTGCCTAACGGCAACAGGGACTTTGTTAGCAGGCTAGCGCACTAGAATTGTGCTTTGCAGTAACTCTTGTGTAATTAAGCATAGAGCTGCTGGAACATTGCCATGTTTATTCCACCAACCTAGCGAACTTCAACTGAAGTTTGAGAATAAATGAGTTCGGCCTACGAGTCAGCGCCTGGAGTCCAGCTCTCACAGCCATGCAAAGTTCAACTGCTTAGCGGTCAACTGGATCATACTTTGGCCTACGACTTTCCAAGAATGCAAGCGGACACATTAGAAACCCTTAAAGAATGGAATTCCCTTGAGAAGATGGTGTCGCTGAGGCATATTGAATGCGATTAGAGACTTTATTTGAGCTGGGTTCGTTCTACTAGAGGAGGTTGGATAATGTCATTTGTAAAATGTAATTTGGTAGAGATTTGTCTTGATTTTCCTCAAATTAGCCGCCAACCCAGGTGTAGCTGTACATGTCATCGTAACGTGAGAGGAGCGATACGCAATAACGGCAGCAACATGCTTTATTACATTACCATTAGGTCAGGTCAGAAAGGACCGCTGTTACTGAAGGAGCTCCAGATTCATTCAGAACCTCTGCAGGAACCTCTGCAGGTCATGGGCTTTGCTTGCATGAGTCTTGAGAGCACTAACTGACTGCATTCTTAGAAAAATGGCATTGGCAAGTGATTCACCAAGAGGGAGTGTCTAAGAGAGTGTCCAAGAGTGGTGCAGTGTGGAAGAAATGTGGAGATGGTTATATTTTATTCAGTAGGACTGTAAGAGAGTTAAAATCAATAAGTGCTAGTAGTTCTGTCCCTGGCTTGCAGACATTTTTTTAATAGTAGGGGTATCTCTCTATTACTCACCCCTTATCAGCCAACATCTGAGTTAGCAATTATTTTCACCGCACTCCCTCATCAAATCAAGGCTGGCCTGGTTCGTTCTGTGGCTCGTTTCACCAATGAATCAAACCAACCAATTTCAATTTCACTTAGTTGCAAGTACCTGGCAAGTATTTAATAAAATAATTATTATTAGAATGACTATACACAGCTGTATGAAAAAGTTTAGGCTCCCCTGGACAAATTACTGAAGTCACAAAATGTCCCCCAATATGTTCAGTTCAGCCTATAACTCCTAGAAAATCAACAAAACATGCCCTTCGTCCAAATTCTATGTGCAATTTGTCAAAAAAAACTGTAATCTATAATTATTCCTGTTTAACTGGATTAAATAAAGGAAAATTCAAAGATCGGTTGTACCTTTTAAATGTGCCGCCACCTTTTTTTTTTTTTTTTCTTTCTTTTTTTTCCCTGTCCATTCTAAATGATAAGATGTCTGAAAAATGTAAAGATATCAATTATTGTGAAACTGATCATGATGTCATACAAAGATGAACAGAAAAGTTTTAGGGGCCGATACAGACTGTGCTGGATGCTACATTGACTTTTCTAGGCGAACCTGGCAACACGTCATTGTGCAGGGCTCCTGTAAAGTTCCTGCACTGTGTCTCAACATGAAATTTGCTTGCTCCACCACTTTGGACGCGATTTCTTCACTTTTCCGAAGGTTGGTGCTGTACTGCTGGTCGTGGTTAAATACTTGACCGCGTGATTGACTCGGACGGGTATCCAGTTAGTAATGTTTGAGATCTTTTCTCTGCTTCCCTCATGAAATACCCCAGTATTTTTACCCATTCTACAAACGTTTCAGTCAGAAACTGTAAAAATGGCCAGACTGACAAACACATGGAGAACAACACTGGCTTTAATGGACTTCTGCAGCTGCACACAAGCTCCGTAGTTCCATCCAGCGGTTGAAGAAGAAACTGCAGTGTCCTGTGACTGCAATCTGATGGCTCTTAGATTTGGCTAAGCTAGAGAAATATGTGACAGCATATCTGAATTTCTAGCTCTTATTCCACAGTTTAACTGCCATTTTGCCCACCCCTACTGGTAACAAATGACCCCTCAAAGGGAAGACATTTTCATAGATGCACTCTGAACCAATCGTGTTCAAGGACATAATGGTCTTGAGTAGGTCAACGTCTGTGGTCTCAGTTAGGCCTGTGATCTTTTTGCTTTACTCTTGAACGTCCTTCATTTAACACGGACCCTTCAGAGAGCATTTTACAAGCATGTCAGGCTAGATCACACAGCACAAGGCGTTTATCCCTGCCTTTCAGAGCCTGAGCGCAGGAAGGATCTGGGTCAGACTTGCACACTGTGCAGGGGACCTGCTAAGTCATGAGTAGTACAAGGTGGAGATGCAGAAGGATGATAGAAGAAAAAAATAAAAAATAAAAAAGAGGAAACGGAGGGCAAGGGGGAGGTGAAGACAAAATGTTAGAGGGGAAGCATGGCTTGAGCGTCTTGGCAACAAGGCTGAGGGTCCCTGTTTCATATTTCATGGGGAGTTGGATGAATGGTGGTGTAGTGGACAGCAAGGTGAGAGAGAGACACACAGACACAGCCGGGATTGGGGGTAGGCTCTCATCTTCAAAAGAGAGGCCACAAGCTGTCTGTCTCCCCCTGCACTCCTGAGCCTGGGCTGAGCTGGGTTTGCATAATTCAGCAGGGTGGGCCAATCCACATCTGCAGATTATCATGGCTAACAGCTCAAAGACAAAGAGGAGAGCGATGCAAAAACGCACACATGCCTGAACATTGTGCTGACAGAGTGGTGTTCTGGGTCGTATTGTAGATTAGCATATACGTAAACTCCCACAAACCCAATATTTCGAATGTCAGTGAATGTGTTTACATGCTAAGATTTTCTCCAGTCTGACTGAATTAATTCAGATTATAGATCAGGACTGAGACGTTTATGTACATGGTACTCAACAAATGCCAAAATGACATGAACTACAGTGAACTACAAATGCTCATGTTACCATGGTGACGAGCATCACGTGAGTCAAAGTAAGAGGAGTATGTTAGCGACTTATTTATTTATTTTTAATTATAATATTCGCTGTAAAATGATGCCAGATCCATAAAAATTTACATTTACCTCGAAGGGGCCAGAAATGGTTATCATGACCTGCAACATTTCAAGGCATGAGCTGGATGCCTGTCCCACCTCTGCTGACGCAAAACTGTGCAGTAGACTGGTGGGAGAGAGTCTTGCTGAATGAATTTGTGAGAGCCCCTGTGTAATACATGTGTTTACCCAAGCTAGTACATTAGCTTCAACTAAGCATGCTGCTTATGAGCTTTAACCCCCTGTATTAGATTCTTCCTTTATTTTGTCTAAGCCCTGTTTTTACCCGGACTTGATGCAGAACTGCTATTGGCTGGAGTGTAGAATCAGATGCACCTGAGGGTGCTCTGTGGTTCCTTAGAGCAGGTTTTAGATTATTAGGACAGAGAATCTTCAAAGCCTCTCTGGCTCTTCCAAGATGTTATCTGGTCCATATCAGGCCTGGTCTTTATCCTGGTCTTTAGTGTTTTTTCTTTTTTCTTTTGCTTTGCTTTGCTTGGCCACAAGAACTGCAGGAGTACGTACAAGTGACTGAGGCCTTTTGTGTCAAATGGAGGAAAACTAATTTAGTAAGAATGCGATCTGACTGGATTAAGAGTAAATTGAAGAATTTACATATTTCAAAGATGTACGTCTTTCAAAGCAGCGTTTATAATGCACATAAAAACGAAGGCCTCATTCACAAACTCTCCTTAACATTCAATTTCTCCTTATAACCCACTTTCTTTTTGTTAATGAAGATCCTGACATTCACCAGTGTTTTCTTATTTGGGATTTGTTTAATTACAATGGGGACAAGGGGATCGGTCATTGTAAGAGCATAGCCATGAACATCATGAATCTGATGTAGCGTTTTTGCACAGCATTGAGCAGCGGAAGTGTGTTCTCTGTGGAAAGACCATGCTCCATTCAGCACTTTTGGGAACAGTTGGGGGTGGGGTGATCTTCCAAACACCTTGACCTTAATAATGTTCTTGTTGCTGAATGCAATCAGTTCCTCAGAACAATGTGCCAAAGTCTAGTAGGAAGCCTTCACTGGACAGTAGAGACAGTTACTCTACTGTTACAGAATAAACTCCTTTTTAATATCCCTGATTACAGAAGAAACCATGCATGAGCAGGTGTCCCAAAACATTTGCCCATATAGTTTATGTAGTGTAGTGGTCACTGTATGGTTGTTGAATATAATGGTGAGGTGCTGGAAGTGTCATTAGACAACTTCTTAAAGAACCACTGATTAAGTTGGAGGAGTGTGTTGGCTAAATATAAGTGGCTGGTGTTTTCTTGGTGCTGCAGAGTGCAGACACAGCTTGAGTGCTTCCAGGTAGGTTTTAGATTTCGGATGCTTTCTGCCTCTCCTACCCGAGTAGGGGTGCTGAACCCTCAGCCCACTGCAGGTTCCTGGAATTTGGATGAAGAGTGAGTCCCAGAAGAGCATGCCAAGATTATCCCTCACCACCAATTAAAACCACACACTCTTTACAGGATGAATTATTAACAACAGGACCTTTCCATAGTACTGTACCTCTCTCCCTCATCACTTTGAATCTCATTCCATAATAAGCCCCACTTTCCTATCATTTATCAGTGTTGTCTAAGCAAAAGGGGTTGTACATGGTGCTAAAAAAGAGCTATGATGGTGAATGTTATTTGGTGCTGTGTAGAATCCGTCTACAGTGTGAAGAACCGTTTACTGGAGTTGTTATTCAGGTGTATTAAACCCTTGCTTTTACTAAACCTGAGTCTTCGTGTGACTACTATAATACACATTTAGATACAGTACTGTTGTTGGGTATATGTTCTTTCACTTATCAGATGATTATATGAAAATGTAGCAGCCGTGTAGATACCCCCCCCCCCCCTCATACAGGCAATATGTGTGCAGTTCAGATTTGAGAGATCTCCAGTCTCTCTTCAGATCTGAGAAATAATACACAGGTTTCTGTTTATCCTTCTTCTAAGAAAAAGACTCAACGGGATTGATCTAAAAGGCAGAGCTGACTGAAGCACACAAGTCCTATACTTGAGTAAAAGTAAAATTATTCCACTTAGAAAATACTAGTACCAAAAATAATAGTACACACTTCTAAATGCTATTAAAGTAAAAAAAAGTAAAGTTTTTATTTAAAAAGAACTAATATTTAAGGCTTCTAATTAAAGTACAGATACTTCACACATCTACTGAAGTAAAGTAATGAAAATAATTTAATATTCATTTATTAAAAAAGGTCAATTTTTCTAATCAAACATAGTTAGTTACTGGTTCTCAAAACAATGAACTGACCATTCCAGAGTCCAGACTTCAGCTTCACTGGATGTGTATGGGATGACATAAATGGTGACATGCAGAATAGTCTCCATCTTTTAACTATGAACTTTGAATGTGGAGGGCGGGGGGTGTCCCTGCAGATTTGCTGCAGGCAGTCTGACAGCAGGTCTCCTAAAAAGTATAAAACTCTCTCTTTATAGGAGAAAAAAAAAACCTTCCCTCAACAGCTCTCCACAACATGAAAGAGAGGTTCATTCTATTATTTTCCTCTATATATATATATATATATATATATATATATATATATATATATATATATATATATAATTTTTTTTCTTTCTTTGTTCCTGACGTCTCTATAGGTTCAAATGGTGTCACTTCCTCTTTGAAATGCACTTTAAACCAACAGTCTGTAATTTATAGACAAAAACAATTGAGTGTGTGGGGTGGTCAATCAAACTGAGGCATGCGAACACATTTTCTTTTTGTTAACACATCTTGTGTTAACAAGGACACATTTATAATCATGAAAATGTATAAGTGTATATGTAAGGTTATATATAAGGTTAGATAAAGGTGATATTTTAGATGCAAATGTGCAATTGACAAGTGATTGAATGTAGTATGAAAAATTATTATTATTTTTTTAATTGATTACTTTAAGCTGAAAACAGACTTCATACCAGAATGGCTGTTATGAAGTTATTGCATGCTCATTTACTGAAAACTGTGTATTTGTGTTTTTTGCAAATTTGATATGCATATAAGGTTATAAGGTGGATTGTGTGTGCATCTGTGCAGTGGAGCGATTCCTTGACTTATCACGGTGCTCCACTAAACAGGGCTGTCGCGCTGTGTGTAACTCATTATGGGCTGTGTGGAATGAAGCCTGGCTCAAACGGATGTTACCTGCTTATACAGTAATTGGCACTATGACAGTAAGGGAGATACTGAGTGGGAGGGTGGTGTTACTCGTAACTGTCTGTGTGTGTGTGTGCATAGCTGCTGTTGTTATGCAAAAAAATAATTGTTTTTTTTCCCCTTCCCTCGCTCCTCGTCTCTGTCAGCCGTTTAAAACAAAGACAAGCTGTGGCTGCATTAAGTGAAGATTCAGGCCTGACTGTGTGTCTGAATGATCACATTGTGTCCAGGAACACAAATATCTCTGGAGATAATTACATTGAGTGGGTGGACAAACAGCCTGAATTGAATACAGCATGAGTGCAGTCCAGGAGGCACAAGGCTTCACTTTAACCCTTAGAAAGCAGGACCTGCTTTAGTATAGCCGTGTTCTTTATTGCTTGGCTGGGCACGGTTAATAATGCTACCAACAGAATCATATGCACCTTATGTTGTATATTAGCAGCTATATCCAGAACAGTCGGAATAAAGGATGGCTGTGAATATAATTATGTATTTAAAAAAAAAACATTTTAAATTTATTAAAATTATTATTATTTTATTAATTAATTAGTTTATTTGTTTATTCCCCCCCCCCCTCCCCTCCAATTTCGTACTGCCAATTAACCCACCCGGTCATAACTCTCGCTAGCACTAGCAATGCTCCCAATACAAGGACAGTAAGGACTTGAAGAAATGTCTCCTCCCATTCAAGTGAAGCCAGCCACTGCAATAGCAGTGTGGCATTGCCAATCAGCCGACACGCTATGAGGAAAGTGCTGGGTTCTCAGTTCCTGTGCTGGCCAACATCGCTTAAGAGTGATAAAGGGAAAGAGCACCATCTACCCACCCAGAGAGACCACGGCCAATTGTGCTCTTTCGGATTCTGGCTACTGATGGCAAAGCGGCATGGCTCGGTGCATGTCACAGTGCCCTTTCTTTAAGCTGTAAGCCGTTAACAATAAAAATAAAATTAATGGAGGAAGCGTTTGCATTTTGTTGCTTCCCCCCCTCATTGTACTGACCTTGTACCTAAACCGTGGTGTGTGGCATGACTTTTGTGTATCGCTACGCCCTGTAGCTATTAGTATATTTCAGTAATTAAGGGCTGCTTTATGTCACCTGTATCCGGCTCTGTTGTAGGGCTTATTCAGATCAGTACAGATGTGCAGCACTCTCTGGTTGGTACTCTGACATCAGTCAATTTTCTCACCACACATTAGCAATTAGCTGTGGGACAGAGAGGCTCGAATTAAATTATGCTTATGTGTCCTGCTATAATTGTGTGTTTTTGTTTTGCAATTTGATACAGATACTGATTACCCTACGTTTTTTTACTCCGGTGTCTGGGCTTCACAGGGCTGTCGGAACAAGACCTTATACCTAGTTTATGTTGTTTTACATTTTTTGATGTGATCTGCCTCTTTAGGTTGATTTCATGATGATTGGACTAATAAAAATGCTTGATTTGATAAATGTTTACAGTAATTTAACATGGGCACTTGGGGTAGAACTTAGATTCTTAGAAGCATCTCCATGTAATGTTGACAACAGAAAAGGTTGAACCTTGAAGTGTGAAAGCGCAGCGTCGGGCAGTCTGTGGCGCTCACATAACAGATCGACTGGCACTGCACTAAAAGCTGACGCATTGGAGCACTATAACCCTGGTTAGGAACAACTACACACTATATATATATATATATATATATATATATATATATATATATATATATATATATATATATATATATGTGTGTGTGTGTGTGTGTGTGTGTGTGTGTGTGTGTGTGTGTGTGTATACTCACACACACTGCACTAGTATTTTTTTAATGAGATAATAGGATAAACCTGGCACATGTATTGTTTTTTAATATTCTTTGCCTGTAAAGGGAACCCTGGCTGTTATGACTTGCACACACTGGGGAAAAAAACAAATATAAAAACTCTTTCCAGCTTCTGCTAGTGTGACATTACCCAAGAAAACAAATGAGTTAATTTGGATATAATCCTCACAGTTCCTCGTTCAGTGGGTAGGAAAAGGAAAGGAACAACCATTTGATGCCTAACCAAAAAGGGCAGCGAAGTACTTATAGGATTTAATCTGTTTTTAATAATAAATGAAGAATTTTGCTTTGGTTTATACAGCATATTTTAATAGTATTAGATAGACATGCCAGATGTTAGTGCACAGTCAGGGATTCAGCCAATAAATGGTGGGGGAAAAAAATGAAGCTCTACTGGTGCAATATTTCCTAACCACCCTCTTGTATTTGACTCTGTATCTCTCCGTGTCTTATTAACTCTCTTGAGGATCTGAATGATTGCTGAGTGGGTGGGCAGTCATCCTAACATACTGTATCACACACTAACACAGCATGCAGTCGAAGGTGAGAATTTTTTTCCTTTTTGCATGTTCCAGCTTAGAAAGCCAGGGACAGAGATGATACGGAGCCCCTGGTGCAGAGAGGGTTAAGCACTTTGCGCAAGTTCTCTGGGCCCAGCAGTGGCAGCTTGGCGAACCCGTGTATCGAACCCACAAACCTGTTGTAAATAATCCAAATGAGCCACCACTGCCATATTGTAAGTATGGACAATATGTAAAAACAAACAAAAAAAATTATACTAGATACTTATCAGGTCATATTGTGTAGGCAAAAGTATTGGGACACCTGCCCATTCATTGTTCCTTCCAAATTCAAGGGTATTAAAAATCTAATCCTGCTGGATTTGGACAGTTGGAGTAACTGTCTCTACTGTCCAGGTTTTCTACCTGATCTTGGTGCCATGAGAATTTGATTGCATTTAGCAACAAGAGCCTTAGTGAGTTCATGATGTTGAATGATTACCACCCCACCTCATCCCAAACACCCCCAGCTCTTCCCAGAAGTATTAGATAGAGAACCATTATTTCAGAGAACACAGTTTCACTGCTCCACAGCTCAATGCTGGGGGGGCTTTATACCCCTCTGGCCCACGCCTGGCATTAGGCATGATGCCAAGAGGTTCATGTTTATCTGCTCCAGAGAGTCCTTTACTATTGACACTGCTTCTCTACAGGGACTAGACAAGCTCTGTGTACTTCTGTGTCAGTAGCTGAACGCATTAATCAGAAGGGGCATCCACAAACATTTGGACATGTGTAGCATAGTGGTTCGCAAAACATCGCCCTTCCTGTGGCAGGCCAATAAGAGTTCACGCAAGACATCAAACACTACATTCACCTACCTGTGTAATATGATTCAAATGTAAGTCAGTCTGGAGGAGAGCATCAGCCAAAGGCCTTAAATGGCAGTGTAAAATCATGTGTACCACTTGTTCCCAGGGTTTGGTCAGTTATCAGTTGGGCCAATTCCAGTGCACCATAAATCACCATCTTTTTTTAATCAGAAACTGTGGGGGGGGGGGGGGTAATTCTGGCCGACTTTGTGGCCACCTGTAGCATTCAGTAGAAACCTCTGTGCTCCTTACATTCCAATTCCCAGGTGTCAGCTTTGTTACTCAGGTTTCAAGAGTATAAATATTTTTTCTTCCCCTTCTGTGCTTCACTGTCTCTTTGGGCGCCCCTCCCCATACGATAAAAAGACCAGGTAGGTGAAACGAATAGTTCTAGTCTTTCACGGTAATTCGATGCATCCACTAAATCAGTCGGTACCCAGTAAATCCTAGCAGGGAAGGGTGCACACGATACGCTTGCTTTGACACGTATTTAGTAGAGTGATGAAAAGTTAGCAGTGAAAACAGGTTGATTGATTGCGGGGCTGGGACAGTGTCGTGTTTGCTGGGGGTGATGAACTTTTGCACGTACTGCATTATTTATTTATTTATTTTCTCCCCCGTCTCTGCGGCAATGTCCAGCTAGGCTACGTTCTCCGCTGCCTCTACGCTGACCCTCTGTGAGGGTGACAGTGACTCACGGACATCGTTGTTGAGGTGTCATGGCTTTGTCTGGAGGAACAGGAAGGAACAGGGCTGGTACTTGCCATATATTTTAGCATCAGCAACCACACGCAGACATGATGTGACCACGTTTGATGGTGTTTGACTAATGGACTGGAAAGCTGATGACTCAATGCGGTGAGAAGGACAAGCACAGGTGGCGTGCAAGTGACACTTCATCGTGTGTGTGTGTGTGTGTGTTTGTGTTTGCGCATACCATAGGGTGGTGTGTAGATTGAATTCAAGGTTAGCACCGGAATGTGCTGCGGCCGCTTGTGTGTGAAAGCGTTATTCAGATTACAGTTAACAGCCGCACACTCCCGAGTGTGTCTTTGGCCACATATGTTTCTGCAAAATCACTGGGCCGTCGCATAATGTGTCTTAAATGTCAGCGTCGATAAATCTATAATGTGAAACGGCCGAGGGTTTCAGTTTTACAACTTCTACGGCCGAGTTTGAACTGCTTCACTGAATCTTAGCCATTGAGAGTGCAGTGGGCTACTGCGGGCCTTTTGTAAGTCATCAACACAACACAAAAAGCAAGACTGTATTGAGCACAATACTATACTAACATTTCATCTAGCGCTGTTTGGATTTGTAGAAAGTGCTGGCTTTGCTTTAGCTGCTCTCCATCAGATGCATTTATTGAGTATTTGAACCTGTTCTTGGATGTATAAATAGTAAATGTGTCACGTGATTGGTTGAAGTGAAAATTTCGGATGCCCATTTACAATATTGTATATTTTTTCCTAAATGAAATGCACTGATTCTCATTAAAAAAAATTAATAAATAAATAAGAAATTAGATATACTCTGTTGGCTGGCTTATGGCACTATGACTGCTATAGCATAGCTTAGTTTTTTGGCATTCGGTTTTAATGGCATTAAGAATTTTTTTTTTTGCAATTATTCCTCCCGGACAGTAAGATGTACCCTTGGTGTCCTGCCTGCATGTCTCACCTGTCGGTGTGAGGTTAACTAGCTGAAGAGATTGTTCCTGGGTCGAATAGGTTAGCATTTTGCCTAGCACACACCTAGCGTCCTTTGAATCCCCCAGTTTCCGTGCAGTGGTGCTTCCTCCAGTTGGCATCCAGCATGCTTCAGCTGCTTGAGCTTTTAGCCTTTTTGGCCTTGCTTCCGTATTAGCCAAACATAGCTGTTGATTTTACCCTTGAAAGGCTTTCTCCACTGGGCTGTGTGCTGGAATGGTTTAGGGTATAAATAAATCCAAAATGATGATGTATGGGTTTTGGGGGTTTTGCTTTTAAAGGAGAACACAACCGTGTTTGAGGTTCACTGTGTGACACGTCCATGTTGTCTTATTTAACGATGGAAAAGGTATATGGTTTTCCAGTTCCAGAACTTGTTAATATGAGGTTGACCCCTAGATCCACAAGGCCATGACAAGATGTCAAGGCCATGTGATGGCAATTAACTTGATTCTCAGTCGGCCTGAACAGAAAAAAGGCATTGAAAAATTCCCAAGCCCGGGTTCTTGGAAAGCTGGCTGTAAAAGCAGGCCCGAAGGAGGAATTTTAATAAAGTCAGGAAGTAAACTCTCCTTGGGCTAAATGAATTGTATATGACCCTCGTTTTAAACAAGAAAGGAAAGTAAGTTAAGCCTCGTTTCCTCTGTCTTCACTGATTTCCCTAAGATCTCTATAAAGAATAGTGTTCTTGAGGGGACTGGGAGAGCCTTTCTGTCCACGCTGTAGCAGCGATTATCTTTAGATTTTTGTGTTCATTAGTATGCATTGCAAACTCTGCATTTTATTAAAGGATAATATAATCAGGTACACACGTATATAACATCTTGTTGCAAGGAATTGTAGCTGCAGAAACAGTCTCCAAAGTAAAAGTGATAGCTCTCCGGGCAGGGCTGTAATGAATTTGATAAACTAAGGAGGAGTCATAACCCTGTAGCTCATTGTCCTGAGCAGATACAGAGACATTTCTAATTGATTGATAAGGCCCTTCCGTGTCCTTCTCTTTGTTGCCGGGGCAACAGTGGTCCGCGGAGGCCTGGTGCCCGTGAGGACTCAGCCGGTGCTGCGGTCTGGGGAAGCTTCATATTCTGATGTTAATTTCAGCCGGAAGATTGGGAGCAGAGAGTACAGAGAGAGTACAGAGAGAGAGAGAGAGAGAGAGAGAGAGAGAGACAGAGAGAGACAGAGAGAGAGAGAGAGAGAGCGGGGCGAGAGCTACCGGACTGTTTCTCATAACAATGCAGGAAGAAGTCATTCTCGGATTAAAATGGACCGCCACGGATTTGCGAGCTTTCCGTCTCCTGTTCATATGTAAATGAGGAAGACACTGATTGTTTCCTCACATTTGAATATGAGGTGCTTGCCCCTGGAGGAGGTGGTGGTGGTTTGGGGGGAAGAGGGTCTCTCAGAAGAAGAGATTTTCACATATGGAAATATTGTAAGATTCAGCCTATCACAGAAATGAACTTTGGATTCGTCTTAACCTTTTGCTGGTTTTGATTCCTCGCCAACTTTGTGGGAAATTCCTTATAGAATTCCCATTATTCCTATACGTTTCAGCAGAATTAAACCGTGGCCTCGGCGACAAAGGACAAGGTGGGCTTACATGTTGAATATGCTTTAGTGAAATTTGCATATATATATATATATATATATATATATATATATATATATATATATATATATATATCCATAATTATGTGAGGCCATTGATTATTCACGCTTAGGGAATACTTCAGGGGGGGCGAATAATTCCGGTGAATAATGCCGTGTCGTAGCCGATGTGAAATCGCAGATGTGAATGAGTCAGTGTGGAATAAGGTACAGATTGTCACTTATTGTGTAGGTGGGATGAGTTTGATAGCACACAGAGTGCGAATCTGTGCTAGACAAACTCTCTCTCTCTCTCTCTCACTCCGGTGCCGTGAGAAGAGGCCAGAGTGGAGGATGTTGTTAGTCCTGTCTGGGTGAATGTTTGTGTAACTTGTTTATGACATTAAAGGAGCGTGGGCCTGACGCTAACGAGCTGGAGTGTGGTTTGAGCCTCTGGAGCTGCGTGCTCCACCTAAATTAAAGCCAGTCTGTTTGCCTCTGCATTCCTGCTGTGTGTGTGTGAGAGAGAGAGAGAGAAAGAAAGAAAGAAAGAAAGGGCGATGGAGCGGAGGAGTGTAGACCTCTACCCAGGTGCTCTCTGATTTTGTGTGTGTGTGTGTGTGTGTGTGGTCTACTGCACTGCGTAACTCCTTCCAAAGGTCAGAAAGTGAAAGGCTTGGGTGGGAGGCAACCTCTCACACAGCCGTCTTTCTCCCGTACTCAAAAGTCTGCCCACGCTGTGATAATACCCACCCGCCCAGGCCTAATTGGTAATGCCTAATTTATGCACTCTCAAAGAAATGAAATCAGAACCCGGTCAGCATTGCCTATGGAAACTAGGGGTGTAACGGTTCACAAAATTCAGTTCGTTAAGGCAGATCCGAAATTGTACCACATGTTAGTAGAGCATTTGTATATATTCTAAATGTTATTAAAAATACATTGTTTCACAACAAAAGCACTAGCTATGGAGTAATATGGTGGCTCTGAGCCAATGTTTCCTATGTTTACCAGGACTGTCCTCTCAAGCACTTGTAGGGCCTTTTAGGCCTTCGGAGAAGATGTGATGTTTTCTGGGAATTGGAAAATACATGTCTGTGATTTATTTATTTATTTATTTATTTGTATTCATTTTAATGCAATGGAGTGATGCTTAAAGCAGCATTATGAAGCATTTTTACCTTTAAATAACATCATGATCACATTGAAAATCATGTTGATGCTCTTACAACATACAGCAGTATGTAAGTCTAGAGAAGCAGGCAGGCTAATACTCATGAAAACAGCACAAAGCTGCATGAGGTGATGTCACTGTGCCGTGTGAGTCTTATTTCACTTTCATGCTTATTTCACTTTCATTGACTGTTCTGTGTCACTCAGCTTGTGAAATGCACATGTAAAGCATGTCCTTTAGTGGTGGCTGGAAGCATGAATTCCACTTCCAGAAGTTTTCCAGTTGTCCAGTCAGGATTTTGTCTTCAGTGCTATCTGTGTAGATACAGCCAGGCAAGCTCTTCCATATGGTAGAACTACACAAATAGAATTGTGCCTAAAGAGTGCCTAAACACATTATAATTAGGAAGCAGTGCTGGATTTTTTTATTTACAATGAGTGGGACCAATGTCATGAAGAACCATCATTCTGGACCTTCCTGAGGTTCTAAGTACTTCACTGACTTACTGAGAATACAAGCTGTGTTAAATGAGTACTTTATTTGCTCTGGTTACCTCTGTGTCATTCCATAACTGTATGGAATTGAGAGGCTTATATTCAATAGTAAAATATCATGCTTTGTACTGTTACAGTCCTAACTTAACTCTTTGAAGTTTGAGAATGAATGGAGGATATCCATTATACACTGTTCCACTTTTTAATACTATGTGTAGTAGAGCTGGGCAATATGGCAATATTTGATTAATTTAATTAAATACATTTTATTTTGGTTCACGATATGCTTTTATGAGTCTATCATAGATATTGTCAGTGCTTAAAGAACACTGATTACCTAGCAGTTGTATTTATTTTACGATGTTGGTGCATGCATATATATATATATGTGTGTGTGTGTGTAAAAATGTCAGTCCCATTTAACCTCATAGAAAACAGTTTCACGCTACTCTTTTGTCAAAAGAAATATATATGTATAAACTATAAATGTATAATTTCAAGTCATATTTATTATTATTATTTCCCTTGGATGAAACATTCCTCAAACAAAAATGATTGCGATTTTGCCATGGATTCCTGCTATACCCATCGCTGACGCCTACTGTTTACAAGGTCTGTTCAAAGATGTGGACTGTAATGCAAGAGATTATTGACTATAGGCCTTAATGGCCACTTGCAGCAGCTCCGCTACAGACGCTGTGCAGCCATTAGCCAGGGGCTAATGGGCTCACGTGTGCAGTAATGGATCCTTGGGTCAGACGGTGTTGTTCGTAAAAATGGACTGTGTGTGTTTGTGTGTGTGTGTGTGTTCCGCAAAATCTGGTCTTTGGGATTTCCTCAGGCCTCCAGGCTACTGTTGTCCGGAAGGAAGGGATCTCAGCCCTACTCCCAAAATAGCCGGCATTCTTTCCCCTTCCCCAGGAAGCCCGCGGGTTGAGTGGAATAGTGAAGAGCGGAGCTGCCTCGGTCCTCACTTTCTCAAGCATTCTGCAGCATGCACCGTCCGCCACTGACCTCTGAAAAGGTTGTGTGTGTGTGTGTGTGTGTGTGTGTGTGTGTGTGTGTGTGTGTGTGTGTGTGTGTGTGCGTGCTTGTACTTGTTTTCTTACAGTTTCTGGACATTACTCTTGCTGTCTTTGTAGAAGAACTAGAGAAAAACATTGCTAACATGCAATTTCAGGCCATATCTCGACCTCAATCTTTTGTTTAATTATTATTTCAAATTGACAGGAAAGAAACATTTCTTTATTAACACTAATGTTAGAGGTAATCTTGCCTTTAAGAGTCTACAAGCTCTTATTTTCTTATTTTCTCTATTTTCGTCTGCTGCATGTCACTTTACGTGTTTGTCCTTTCAGGGACCTCTATACATAAACTTTATTCATATGCTTTATAAGTATACTGCTGCATATGACACTTTACTTCTGATATCAATGTCGGGGACCTCTGTTTATTTATATAAACTAAATAGCTTAACACTTAAACTCTTACATTCCTACAAATGAGTAAATGACCATTTCTTACTTCGTGTTATTTGATGTTTATTTAAATGTTTGATGTCTATATCGTTGCACCATGGGTCTAAGAGTAAAGCAGTTTCAATCCTGTGTATGTCTTGTACATATAACAGTTTTGACAATAAAGCTGACTTTGACTTTGATGTTATATTAGTACAGATTTGTTTCTCTTTGCTTGTTATTCCTATATGCTGAGTTCTAAGTTGTAAGGCTGCAATGATTAAAACTCCATCAAGATCTTTTTCAATAATCTATGTAGTAATGTTAACCCATTGTTCAGTAGATGCAGGCTTTCTGACTGATTTCACGGTTCTCCCACTGGTAAAACGGAGCATTTCCATGATCATTATGTTTCAAAGCAGCCATAATTCAGGAGTATATAATGGAATACCCTTGAACCTTTGAAATTGCACAAGTACAGTGGAACAGGGTTGGTGTGGCAGCATGGATTAAACTAGCAGAAATTCAACTAGAGACTATTCATGTTCAACTATAGAAACTTGGAGAAAACCAGAGGGTGCTCTGCAATCCAAAGGATTGGAACTGGACTGGTCTTAAATGGCTGATACACAATCCATTTATTATCCCTGATTTAGCCTTGATCCTGACTGGCGGTGGTAGCATGGGGTAACAAGATTATATGAAATCAGATATTCTTTTAATATTCATTAATCCAATAATAATCAATAGGTTAAAGCAGCCTTATGCAAGAATTGGCATTTCTTCTTCCTGGGCTAATTCACTCTTTGATCCACCACTGAAGGACAGGCTTTTCTACATGCATTTCTGGACAACCTGAGAGATCCAGAACCGTCACTAAGAGTGAAAGAAGCAGGTGGACGGACACGCTAGAGCAATATTATAGGACATTTCACAAATATGACTGGAGACCATTACTTCAAATCCGGCAAGCATTGTCCTGCGGCACTTCACTAAAGTTAACATTGTGTTGTTAGCAGCATGTCGAGCCAGGAGGAGCAGCGACGGTGACCCTTTTCTCTCTGTTACATTCAATGGAGTAGTGAGAAGAAATCTGAGAATAAGCCACAAGGAGGAAGTGGAAGTTGTCTGTACACGTTTCACTGGGAATAGATTCTCATCACATCATGACATTGGAATAGCACAGCTTTTAACATAAAAGCTGTGCTATTCCAATGTCATGATGTGATGAGAATCTATTATGCAATCTGAGTGTAATCACATGTGCCTGAATCAAAGGGGGTAAGTCTGTCTCTCTCTCTCTCTCTCTCTCTCTCTCTCTCGCTCTCACTATCTTTTACAGTTTCTCTATCCATCTTTATCTGCCATTATTTCTGTTTTTTTTTCTCTCTCTCTTTCACGTGTCTATCTCTTGCTCTCTCTCTCTATTTTCTCTAATGCTCTCTCCTTTTTCTGAAGTCTCTTTCTCTATCTCTCCCCCCCCCCCCCCCCGTCTCTGTCTGGAAAGAAAGACAGCAGCGGGGACATAGAGAGAGCGCAGCAGGCCGAGCGACAGAGGGATTGAAAGAGAAGCGGCCATTCGAAACCCATTTTGGAGTGCTCTCCAGGAAGTACTAATTGTTTGGTGACTGGAGGACTCTTTAGGGAAATGAGGGGCTATCTGAGTGTGCGAAGAGGAGATAATGTGCGCACACATCACTCACTCTTAAATAGAGACGGACACAGGGCAGCGGAGCAGGCAGGCCGGAGCTGCGGACAGGGGGAGGGAGAGAGGGAGGGGCAGATTTATCCTCGGAGGACGAGAGGGTGGAGGAGAGGAGGAAAGTGTTTATCGTTGCAGTAGCCCAGCTGAGAGGAAGACAACGAGGGTGGAGGAGGAGTGAGGACAGGCCTGATTTAAACAGCCTGGGAAAGACGAATGGAAAGCAGAGTTAGGGAGGAAAGGAAGATCTGACCCGATCATTTTTTAATAATCATGAATGTTTCTGTCTGAGATGTAAATGTAGCCATGTTGTTTAAAATTACAGCCTTAAAATCAACACTCCATACCTCTTTCAACATGATCTGAAAATGCTACGGCCCAGTCTTTCTGTTATAGTGCATGCATTCACTTCACGTGCCGTTTGTGTGTAGGACAGTGCAGAGGTCTTTGTAAAGCTGTATATTTAGACTGTGGGGAATTACATGGAAAAATCACTATATTTGGCAACACTGCTATTAATAATCAGGTTGTCCTTTTTTTTTTTTATCCATCTTGGATTGGATAGATATAAGATGAATATTGCAACCGTCAAAAGATCCACAGGTGCTCTTGACCATCCTCAACACTGAGTCTGAGAGGATGGGGAGGTGTTAAGAAGCTCTAACTGAGAAAAGGACACAGAAAACATCCTCAGAACATTTTGCAGTTAAACTGACCAGAACTGAGGTCCAGGCCTAAACGTCAACATCATGAACATCTTCTAATGCAGAAAGACTCAAGCGAACCTGTTTCTCCCTGGTCAGAAACTGTTTTTTCAGTCACTTCGGAGCCCTTAAGCGCAACCAATTTTTTTTATATATATAGTTTTTCGGCTCATTTCAGCTCTATTGACCAGCTCGTTTTGAGTCAGACGTGAGGTACTTAGTTCGGCTTGGTTCAGAGATTTTGAGTCTCTGAGTCTCAACAGAGCCCCTAGTGGTAGTTGCCGCATACTCTCACAGGTGTGCAACAGACATTTACATTTACCAAGGACTCTTATTAGCGTAGTGCAGCACAGTCACCCAGACTGGGAATCGAACCCTCCATCTCCTGCATGGTGTGGTAGCTCACTGGCAGATAGTGGTGTTCTCTGTTGCGCCACACCAACCAACAGCAGACATACGGTTATGTTGTGTTTTGTTTGTGAAACATTGGTCATTCACATATTAGTTGAAGTGTTAGTATGAAAATGACCAAAGACACCAAGACCAAGGTCACTCTAGGAAAAGCCGTTACATTTCAAGCTGAAAAAAATGATTGTGGGGGTTTCTCTGCTGGTAAACATTTGACCCTTCAGACCACACAAGGGTTAAAATCTCCATGCAAAGTATCAAATGGTTCATGAATTGGACATGACTCCTCTCTAGAACACTGCAGTCTGTAAATCTAAGTATATTTGTCTCTCATACTAGCCGGTTGTGGCTGCTGTGCTCGTTAATGCTTGTTTATTTTAATAATTGTAATTGTCTCTCTAATTCTCATTGCCATCATTCTCTAACAAAACAGCTTAGTCAGCCGTGCTTTTGGTAATTTATCCATATCAGTTGCATAATCTAGGTGGAATACATCTGCCTGTGAATGCAGTGGTTAAGGACGCCGTACACATACAAGGCTGTGCCCACCAGGCTAGATTTGGCTTCTTATTCGCCAGTTTCTTCTTGATTTCTTTCTGTTCTACTTTAAATGGTGCAGAAGTTACGCTCTCTAGAATGTACCTCCGACCCTATTTTAAGGTGGAATGTCAGCTACAGTTACATATTGATGTTGTTTATGTCTTTAAAATGTAATCTTGAGACACTTTATATCGGTAAATATAAGCTGAAGTGTCACCATTTTATTCAAATGTGACAGATTTGTCACGCAAAAGCCTCAATCTCCATTTTTCACGTTGCCATTTTGGAGAGACAAGGTTTTTTTTTTGCGTGTCAGCGAAGATGTATGCTGGGCTCTTTTACTGTATTGTGTGGACGTGTGCAAGTGTGTGTGTGCATTAGAGCTAGAGCCTTCTGTCAACTCGTCGTAGCAGTAGCACTGCGCTCCCCCTCTGTCACTAATCCTGGCCTGTGTGCTGGGGGGAGCAGTGAGCGCTTTTGACGTTTCAAAGGCTTCCCCCATCACGCCTCCTGACATATTACACACGCCGATGTGCTATCGCCGGGACCCTGACAGCTGCACAAATTGGCTGAAAGAGGTTTCCTAGGCGAGCTCTTTGATCAGGTCCTCTTTTGCTCTCTTTCGCTCCTTCTCTCCATCCTGCCGTCACGTAGAGGAGGCCAGGCCCTGGCCTGCTGTGTAAAATGAGGCCGGTTGAGTCCGATAAGACACTGAAGGGCTTTCTTTTTCTTTTTTTTTTCTTTTTTTTTTCTTCACTCTGATCAGGTGTGTGTGTGTGTGTGTGTGTGTGTGTGTGTGTGAGAGAGAGTGTGCGCTACTAGACGTCTCAGGCATGTCAGTCATGTCTATGTCTATAGTTCCAGGCTTGTGGTATTTATGAATTCCACCTGGCTTTTGTACACCTGAGAGTTACACAAGAGCTGCTTTTGTGTGTGGAGCTGGGGGTGGGGTGGGATGGGATAGGGGGCTCAGACTGAGCTACAGTCTGACTCAAATGTTTATTAATCATATTCCCACCGCCAAAGCATCATTGTGCAGTGGCTTGTCTTATATTAAGAAATGTATATATGAGGAATGCTATTTGAGCATGTAACGGTTTCCTCCCTGTGGAAACCTCTGCTAAATGGAAATCCTCAGTGCCACACTGTCAGTTCCTTATTTTTAAACTATTAGCATTGGGTGGCATTTTAAACACAAAAACATGAAAAATATGGAGAAAATGAAGAAGAACACTGCTTGGGTAGATGGCATGCTCTCCTCTCATCATTTTTAAGCAATGTTGGCTGGCTCAGCCGTCTGTTAGCTGGTGTGGCGGAGCTGGGGACCCGGTGCTTTCCTCCAAGCGTGTCTGGCTGCCCGGCAATACTACATCAGCGACAGTTTAAAAAAAAAAAAGCCTTTGGCTGGCTTCACATGTATCGGAGGAGACGTGTTAAGTCCTTGCCCTCGTGTCAGAAGCATTGCTAGTGCTAGGGGGAATTACAAATGAGTGGGTTCATTGGCAGTATCACATTGGCTGACAAAATCCCACCCTCTACTTCAGTCCTCCTTCCAAAGCCAGCCCTCAAAACCCATCAATGTGCCCGAGTCATTTAGACGAACGCCAAAGAGCGTTCGTACCAACTCGCCAACTTTCAGCTATGTGTATGTATATGTATGTAGAGCTGGATGATGGACACCACATGTGTAGAGCATGCTCCTGTGGGCAGGGACGTGAGTAGTGAGTAGGGCGATACAACCTCAAATCAAGATCACGATTAATTGAGCAATTTTAACTCGATTCATTAATTAACAATGGACAGAAATGGCATTTTTAGTGTATGTTTGTATTTATTTATTTATTTTAGAACAGTCTGCTCGGGTACTTCAGTTGGCTTGATGTTTGCAATCTCCTCCATGTTGGTTCCGTGTCACGGACTGGACAGGTCAGACTTGCGTGCCTGCACAGGGGACAGTACATGAACTCGCACAGTGGGGAAAGTACTAAAATAAATATAAAAAAAAAAAAAACAATTAGAATGTCTGAATGTCTGTTTAGGTTCATTTTCGATGAATTGCCTAGTCCTAAATCTGAGATAGGTAGGTTGACAGGCAGGTAGTCCATCCAGTCATGTCATTCAACCCAATGAAAAAGTACTCTGGCCTCTTTGTGTGTGTGTGTGTGTGTGTGTGTGTGTGTGTGTGTGTGTGTGTGTGTGTGTGTGTGTGTGTGTTTAAGCTTTGATTATCAGGATATAATAAATCACAGCTGTTTCTAAAATAAATTTACGAACTCACTTATTTAGGAACAGGAAATGTGAGAATTAAGAACCGACGGTCATATTGCACGGTCATATTGCATGAGTCTCAACAGTGAAGGAAATGCATCAATTTTGAACACATTTACTCTAAGGATGCACTGATATGGGAATTGCGGGTCGATATTTTTCACACACATTTTCTAATGCGGTTACGATACATTAAAATATGTATGTATTGGGAACACAATCATATATATATATATATATATATATATATATACAGTGAGTCCAAGAAGTATTTGATCCCTTGCTGATTTTCTTTGTTTGCCCACTAATAAAGACACTATCCTTCTGCACTTTTAATGGTAGATATATTCTAACATGGAGAGACAGAATATCAAGACAAAAATCCAGAATATAATTTTAAAGAATATATTTTAATTAATTTGTATTTCAATGAGGAAAATAAGTATTTGATCCCTCTTGCCAAACACACTCAATACTTAGTGGCAAAGCCTTTGTTTGCAAGCACAGCGGTGAGACGTTTGTTGTAGTTAACCACAAGTTTAGCACACACACCAGGGGGAATTTTGGCCCACTCTTCTTTGCAGATCCTCTCTAAATCATGAAGGTTGGTGGGCTGTCGCTTGGCAACTCTGACCTTCAGCTCCCTCCATAGATTTTCGATCGGATTGAGGTCTGGCGACTGGCTGGGCCACTCCATGACCTTAATGTGATTTTTCTTGAGCCAATCCTTTGTTGCCTTTGCTGTATGTTTAGGGTCGTTATCATGTTGGAAGACCCAACCACGGCCCATTTTCAGATCCCTGGCAGAGGGGAGGAGGTTGTCCCTCAGGATTGTGCGGTACATGGCTCCATCCATCTTCCCAGTGATGCGGTGAAGTAGCCCTGTACCCTTGGCAGAGAAACACCCCCAAAACATTATGCTTCCACCTCCATGCTTGACGGTGGGCACAGTGTTCTTGGGGTCATAGGCAGCATTTTTCTTCCTCCACACATGGCGGGTGGAGTTGAGGCCAAAAAGTTCAATTTTGGTCTCGTCTGACCACAAAACCTTCTCCCAATAACTTGGTTCATCTTTCAAATGATCATTGGCATACTTGAGGCGCGCCTCCACATGTGCTCTCTTCAGCAGGGGTACCTTTCGGGCACTGCAGGAAGGTTGCGCAAAGTGTTGCCAATTGTTTCCTTGCAAACTGTGGTCCCAGCTGCCTTCAGGTCATTTGCTAACTCCTGCCGAGTGGTTGCAGGACGATTTCTGACTGTTCTCAGCATCATTGCCACCCCACGAGGCGAAATCTTCTTTGGAGCACCGGGCCGAGGTCTGTTGATTGTCATGTTATACTCTTTAAACTTTCTGATAATTGCACCAATAGTTGTTACTTTCACATCCAACACCTTACTAATCTTTTTGTAGCCCATTCCAGCTTTGTGAAGGTCAACAATTCTGACTCTGAGGTCCTGTGACAGCTCTTTGGTTTTACCCATGTTGGAGACTTGAAATCTGTGTGATCTGTCTGATTCTGTGGACAGGTGTTTTTCACACAAGTGATTAGTGAGAACAGGTGGCTTCAGGTCAGGTAACAAGTTGATTGGGAGTGTCTAACTGGTCTGTAAAAGCCAGAACTGCTAATGAATACTAAGGGATCAAATACTTATTTCACTCCATGAAATACAAATCAATTAATATATATTCCTTAGATTTATTTTCTGGATTTTCTTTTTAATATTCTGTCTCTCCATGTAAGAATACATCTACCATTAAAAGTATAGAATGATCATGTCTTTATTAGTGGGCCAACGAAGAAAATCAGCAAGGGATCAAATACTTCTTGGACTCACTGTATATATATATATTGTAGCAGAGTAGCATCACCTAAAAAAGTTATGTGTATTTAAACAGCTTAAAGCATCAGTGATCCCTAATTATAGTATATTGGCCAATATTCTCCATCTCCAAGAGCATTAGTATTAGTGGCCCAATTTTCATACTAGTCTGGTCCTACTGCACACTGCTGTGAATATGCCTTTGTCTTTATAGCAGCATTGTTCAGAGAGGGTTTCCCCTTTCTCCACAATTTGGAGATCTTATCTGACTTTCATTTTACATGTGCACATGCAATGCGTCTGGCCTGCATTTCATCTCTGTCCTTAGGTGTAAGCCTTTGTGTGTGTGTGTGTGTGAGTGTGAGATATTCGTGAGAGCTCAATGCTTTCATTCATGGCGGTAGCCTGAGGCTCAGTGGAGTGGGAATAACGTTAATGCAGAGCGTGCCAGTCTTTCTTCCGATAGGCCTGTCTGTCTCAGGCTGTGGTAATTGTAGGCTGTGGGGAAGTACAGGTAATAGATTAATATCAGGCTAGACTTGCTAGTGTGCAGCACTGTGACAGCCAATGATTATCGCAAACAAAGACGGAGGCTTCACCACAGAAAAACACACACACGCTTGTTTTTTTATGCAATGTGAGGACGTTGTCTTATCTGATTAAGTTATGTCTGTTGTTGCCGGTCATGCAAAAAATCTTGATTATATCTATTTTTTCCCCCTTTTTGACAGAATTTAAATCAGACGGATTCACCCAACATTGTTCCACAATTCTATTATGACTGGACCACAGATCATGAATCATGAATTTTTATTTTATTATTATTTTTTATTTTTTACAAGAGCTTTATACAACAGGAATAGACATAAACATATATATTTATATTTAGCTCCACTCTCTCTGACTATACCTCATAAATGTACATATCAAAGAATTTCTACAAATCCCTTCTGTCTTTGTATATTCTGTATTTTATGTATATTTTGTGCATATTTTGTATTTATTTAATATAATTTTTATATAACTTTATTTTATGTTTTATGTTTAGTATGTATACAGTTTGTCCTTCTGTAGAGCATCAACCTGAGCCTCACCACAAGCATTTCAATGCATAAATGTCCTGACATGTTGTGCAGATGACAAATAAACTTGAAACTTGAAGATTCCTGACAGAAATATTTTACATGACGTAGTGACACACCCACTGCCTGAGTCCAGAAGAGTTTAAAAAGATATAAAATTAGTGGTAATGTAGGGCAGAATAATACCCAAAGAGCTGTTCACGATGATCAGCATTACATTATATTGCGATACAGGAGACACTTGTGGGTTGACTGCTTGTTTGATAGACATGCATTCAGTAAAATGACTACATTTGTATTGCAGATTTTCTATTTCACATTAAAATGTTGTAAAGGGTTACATCACAACGTTTAAATTATGTAGATTTTTTTGACAAATTAGTCCAAAAAAGTTCCCCTTTACCTTCAGGAAGCAGGAGAAGGAGAAGCAGTTTTGACCTGGCTGTTTTTTTTTTTTTTTTTTGTCACACCTGCACTGCTTAGTACGGTTAAATAAAGTCTCGTTCCTTTTTTTTTTTTTTCATTGATGTGATTTATTTGAGCAGGTGTGAATACAGTTATGTGGATAAAAAGAACCACACCAAGACATGCCATCCCTGCTGTTATTCCATGTTAAACTGCACAGACATGTACACTAGTCTGGAGCACAGGACCTTCTTCCTGTATTTACTTTCTTACTCCCACCCTAGACCGGTCTGACCAATAAACGGACTGAACGTTCGCATTCTGTTTGTTGGGAGGCATTTTGGTGCACTTGAATCTTTTCGGGGTGGGGGGTCCAAGTTCACAAATTCTTTACCTTACTCGGACCAGATCAGGTGTGAAAACGTCCTTAGAAAACAGCACAAAGTAAAGACTTTTCAGTTGCTTGTGACCTTCTTTTTTGAGGTATTGAGATTTCACTACAAAGTCAGGACAGGTACGCACACACACATTAAAGAGATTCTAAAGGGGCTACACCCCAGTTCTTCCAGCAGTGTAGTGGCGGTCTAGTGTAGCAGAGCAGTGATGGTAATATTTTCAAAAAGGCATCGTTCTTCATTGATCTCCACTCTAAAGTAGCAATTTACTCCATCTAAATTACATACCGTGAAATGGCTTATTTAACTTTATCTACAGTTTCTTTCTAGCCCAGCCTTCCTTTACTTGGGAATGCAGTCTTTTTTAGCACACAAGGGCATAAAAAAAACGACCATTGCTTTTTATACACTCCAGTGCACGTCACCTCCTGCGTTTACCCTGTTCAGTCACAAATTTAGAAGCGTAGACTTTTGTCTGAAAGCCTGAATGTCATTTTCCATAAAAGGCTCTTCCTGTGCTTCCTGTGCTGAGATGCAGCTACTACTGAAGGGAATGGGTGGACTTATATATAGCAGTGCAGTATAGTAGCTTGTGCTTTATTTATACTGTCTCAATACATCTCAATGGAACATTCTAACACATACATGCACACACATGAGTAAACACCGTTCTTACTCACAGAGCAGGCTCTGCCAGAGAAATGTTGCTATAAGTGACTAGAGAGGGAAAGAGAAAGAACACAGAAAGACCCTCTGTGTTGAACATTATGCCAAAGACATGTGTGGGCTGCACATATTCTCCATATTGTCACTGTTATAAAAATATCTCATAGTGGCCATTTCTGCCATATAATCCACAGTTACCCACTAATAGCATGATTTCCCAGCGTTGTTGTATTTACTTGATATGCAAACATCCCATAAAACCCAGCACATCCGACCATGAAGGAGGCCCCATGGACCTGTTATGTAGTGAAAAATAGTAGTAGAAAATCGTCAGCACACAGAAAGTGCCTGTTCTATACTCTGATTCGCTGTGGCAGTCGTGGATCTCCCTCCTCTAGCAGCGGATTTGAGCAAGTTAAAGCGATAGTAAACACTGAGTTTGCCTACGAATATTTTTAAATAAGTGGCATTTTATGCTAATCAATAACACTTTTGCTATTCCAAAGCTGGCTAGTGCGCCCCCAAGTGGTTGAAAGTTCAGTACTGCTGCGTTTGTAACTCTCAGTAGATGAGGAAATATTAAGGATTTTTCCCTCTTGACTTTAACACTGCTTTCTATGAAGCTTGTGCCTCTCTAAACCCCGCCTCCACACGTTTATCGTCAACCCCACAACATGCATTTTTAAACAACCTGAGAGGAAGGAAGATCTGCTGATAGTGAAGGTGGATTTCTGAGACTGGTCCACTGGCAAGATGTAAAAAGGCCAGCTACCCTTTATGTTGTGTGGATATTTCGGAGCACAAGAAATAACCCGGAATAGTCCAAAAATGTTGCAGCCATGGCGATGAATAGCTTTACCAGTGCTCTTTCTGCTGTATTGTGCTTTACAGTTCAGTTAACAGTTTAACTGACATCATCTCCATCTCTTTCTCTTGTCTCTCACAGCAGTCATATGCCCCACCCCCTCCTCCCATGGCTCCGCCCAGCCCCAGCACCAACAGCAGCAGCCACAGTGCAGCGGAGCAGCTCAGCAAAACCAACCTGTACATCCGAGGCCTCCCGCCTGGCACCACAGACCAGGACCTCATCAAACTCTGCCAACCGTGAGTCTGTGTCTCTCTCTCTCTCTCTCTCTCTCTCGCTCTGTCTCTTTCTTACTCTGTCTTCCAGCTACTCTATTCCCATTTACAGTTACAAAGACAAACGTACACATATGCACAAATATGGATACTTCTCTCTCACACACACATATATATACACACACACACACACACACACACACACGTTCTGTTCCAACGCAAGCAAAGAAAAGAAAGGCCCACGGATGAGCGAAAATTCCAAGAATATCTTGGCCCATATAAGGCAGTGAAGGGTCAGCCTCATTAGTCTTGGGAGATAAGTCGTTGTGAAACTCCACATGAAGACCAGAGGGCAGCTTGCATAATCTGTTCTTATAATGAATCATACAGATGTGTGTGTGTGTGTGTGTGTGTGTGTGTGTGTGTGTGTGTGTGTGTGTGTGTGTGTGTGTGAGTGAGTGAGTGAGTGAGTGAGTGAGTGAGTGAGTGAGTGAGTGTGCGCGCGCGCGCGTGCGTGCGTATGTAAGGGGGTGGTGGTTGGCCTGTAAAGCCCAAGACACTTTATCCAGGGTTACATTGTATTTCCCAACACCACTTGACTTTTCCCCACTGCTGGAACAGAGCGCAGGGGGCTGGAGCTGGACCTTGAGTGGGGTGAATGTGGGATCATTTGTGACTGAGAAATTCCTGCTGAATTCTCTTGACCATTATTTGATTAATATGTTTTGTTCTGTGCATAGTTTTAAGCATCCTGAGAGATCCACAATTCAGCCGGAATGTTGTCTTTCAACGTGTTTGGAATTTTGACTACATCAGATCTGCTGTGCTCCTCATAACCTTAACTCACTGAAACAAGGGAGCGATTCTGAATCTACCTTTTATGCATATCAGTCTCAACCCAGCTCATATCTTTTCCTCTCCTGAGCTCAGCAGCCCTGCCTGGCCACCCACCCCCCCTGCTCTCCAAGGTCTTAGTGTGCTGTGGTCCGGGTTTGCCCCGGGCCTGGAGCGGGATTGGAATAAAATATTCATGGCAATAAAAGTTTCATTAGGTGCGGCCGGCGTGCCAAACGGGCAGTAACATTTTGGAAAGGTCAAAGGGGTTCGCCTCGGGGTTCTCTTCGTCCGTGGCTCAGCGAAAAACTCTCATGAACACCACTTTTCTTTTCCCATAACCCCACTGAGATCTTTGGACACCAAGCACCAGGCTTTATTGTAAAGCTCTAAACTGTGTCCCCGAACACACACTCACTCTCTCTGCCTCTCTCACACACACACATACACACATGCAGTCCAGTGACCCTCCCCGTGTCCTCCGGGTCTGCTTCTTGGTGGCAGAGAGGGCTGTGTGAAGTGCTGTTGTCAGGCTGACATTTTGGAGATCTTCCTTTTGCGATTCCCTTTGGAAGTGGAGTGCTGAAACTACAATAGGTCCCGAATATAAAGGAGAAATCTCAGTGTCCTCAGCGCTTTTCAGTCTCATTAAAAAGACCAGCTAGCACACAGCCGTTATGCAGTATACATGTGAACTGACATATGAGTAGAAATACAAATAACACAAACAATATTTATCATAAAATAACAAAAACAGTCAAACAAAATAACTGTGTATGTATATATATATATATATATATATATATATATATATATATATATATATATATATATATATTAGGTTTTTGAATTTGTCAAAAGCGCTCAAGCACTCATTAAAAGGCTGACAGTGTGTGGAATTGTTGTATAGGCAGGCGCTGAAAATCTTATGATTTCAACAGCTTTCCCCAGGAGATGATATGGAAAAATGTTATATCATGATGCAACTTGATACTTAAACACCTTTTCATAATACATGATGCATATCAGGATATTTAGACACATCGTGTGAATGCGCTGCTAGTGCCAGATTGTAAAAACTGCTATCAGTGACTGTTGGTGCGGGACTTCGAAGTGCTACATCCAGTTGAGCAGGACTAATTGATCTCTTGGTAATAAAACGTGTAGTTATTATTAAATGGCTGGTGATATCCACAGTATGCTCAGAAAAGCAAATTGTGTATCATGATTACACAATAAATCACAATAACAATGAAACATTGCTCGTCACCCACCTCTGCTCCCCAATATTTCAGAAACGGTGTGTTAGAACATCACAAGTGCACTGAACTGTGAAATGCATCAGTGCTGTATTTGGGATCGGCATGAACACACACACACAAGCGTGGCTTTTGGGACAGGTTGTATGTTTCAGTCTGAAATGTACATGAAAAATTAATATTAGTTTTTAGTTTTGTTTTGAATTGTTTCTTGTAGCTTTTATTAAACGCTTAATTCAGTCCCTCACTCAAATTGCTTTTGTGTATTCTAGTATTCCCAGCACTGTTTTTCAAGGCCTCGCTGCCCTTTTGCCATGCATGTGCTGTTTTCAGAGGGCATTGCATGCACGGTCATACATATTCATGAGCCATTTCTCTGATTGGCTAACGCAACTTGGCAGCCAAACGAAATGACATGTCCCGTCTGTGCGTCTTATTCGATTCAGATCTTACAAGTGCATTTTTCTTACAACAAACTGTTGTACAAGGGGAATTTCCGAGCCACACAACAGTGTGATTATATAAATTCTCCCAGGACTTGAGTAGAGACTCTCTATGCAAAACAGATTACTATGCTAGGTGCTTAATCAGGTTCCAGGTTTGTTCTGCTGTAGGATAGTCCCTTTTAAGAGATGTTGCTGCTTGCTTGTTATCAGAGGGGAAAACTTATGAGCAGTGGACAAAGGTGAAAATGAGTCCTGTTTAGCCTTATCCACCAGGCTTAAAGTGTAGTAGATGAAAATGCTGCTAAGGCTAAAGGAGTAATTGCTGTAAGTTTACCAACAAAGGAAATTTAAGGCTTGTGCTAAAATCTTTGTTGGAGACCCCAAAGCCATTCAAATTATTGTAATTGCCTATTAGTCCAGAAATGCACAGGAATGCTATTTATGGATGGTCACGGACAAGGAAAAAAAAAACAACAACATTGCAGCCCACCTTAAGTTTGCCCAAGACCACCTGGATGTTCCACAATTCGTCTGGTAAATGCTCTGTGGACACATGAGACACAAGTGGAACTTGTGTAGCACAAATACACAACCCAAAAGCCTACTCCCAACTGTTAAGCATGGTGGAGGGGGCATCATGGTTTGGGTCTGCTTTGCTGCCTTAGAGTCTGAATTCCTTGCAGTCATAGAGGGAACAGTCAGTTGAAAAGTGTCAAATAATTTTATAGGAGATTGTAAGGACAGCAGTCTGTGACCTTGAACTGAAGATACGTTGGGTAATGTAACAAGACAATGACCGAATACTTACAAGTGATTTGTTCATGCAGGTCATTCTAAAGGGTTCACTTTTTTATACTTGCTTACGTACATTGACAACCTGCAAGCAGCGCTGCTGTTAAAGTGAAATTTATAATAGTAAAAGCAGAGTTTTTGTATATTTTGAAACACATTGACTGTTTCAGAATCAGAGAAAATCTGTGGTTGAAAGTAGAGATGAACTGCTCAGTGTTTTTGGAGCTGGTACCGATTGCTGATGGTCTTTTTTTTTTTTTTTTTTTTTTTAGCTAGATCGGCCAGGACCCAATATCATTCGAGGCTGGGGCTGGATGCCACATTAATCTTTCCAGGCAAACTTGGAAATGCATAGTCATGCCGGGCTAAAGCATTGTCTCTTAAGATTAAACATACATACATTTTGGAAGCAACCATGCTTAAAACTCCAAGCACCAGCTGTTAGTGTCTGTGAATCCCCGTTCAGAAGTGCACTGTGGAGCTCAAAGTGGGAACTTTTCACGGAAATGCATTTATCACGTGTGCATGTTATGCATTTTCTCTCCCTCATACCCTTATGTCATGCAAGATACGGGAGGGTTTCACATGGCTATTATTTCTTCCTTCTAAAAAAAATATCACAAAGGGAAAAGACGCAGCGACTAAACAGAGACGCAAGCTAAAAGAAAAAGCATTTACCTACAGAATACCTTTATTCACACTGTCGGGACCGTATGTACATGTGTTTTTAATTAGCCCATATCGAATTACTCTCTCATGCAGTGTTCTGGTGGGAGAGCACTTCATTTAATAGAACTGTTTTCTCGTCTCCGCTGAACTTTCATTTTCATCTCTAGCTTGGTTGTGCCTCCGCTGCGCCCTATAAACCGTGTGTGGCGTAAATGGGCGGGGCTATGTAGTGTTTGCGTGATAAGCAGCAATGTTAGTAAATTAAAGTCTAATTTCAGATGCATATCGTGGTCCCATCAAGGCAAGTTTTGTGCTGCCCCGGCTCGTACGTACATCTGGCTCCGAGTTTGCACACTGGATATCTTGTGCAGCGAGGCTCAGCACCAGAAAGTCGGGCCGTGTCACTTTAAGGGCATTCCTTTTCATGTTGTTAAAATGGTGCAGCAGAGGTCAGGTTTTGGGAGCGTTACTGAGTTACTAAGACAAACAGCCCTGAAAACACACCACAGCCACATCACAAAAGGCCTGATTATGAATTATGAATTTTTAATACAAGCCTTGGGTGAACATGTGCTTCTCATCACATTTGTGTTTTCTCATTATGCTGCAATTCTCAGAGCTGTGTGTGTGTGTGTGTGTGTGTGAGAGAGAGAGGGAGGGAGATAGAGAGACTGAGAGAAATACTAGCCTATGTTGTGGAACATATTCTGAAGTCTGTCTTTATCGTTTCCGTTCTGTAACTTGATGTCTAATTGAATGAAGCCTAAAGGACGCAGGACTACTGCACATCAAATAATCACATTTCACAGAGCCTCGTTATGGTTTTGATACTAATGTAATGTAACGCAGTGGTTGAGCAGACACTGGCTAATTGTGTTCAGTGGTTTTGTGCCGGCGACGACTGCTGCTGCTGCTGCTACTGCTTTGCTGTTTGCCTCGAGCAAACTCCTGACAAAACTCTGCGTACTGCGTGTACTGATTTGTGTGTATGACGGTGGCTAGATTAGTAAAGAAACGGTCTGTGTAGGTGTGGTTGTTGTCTAGTTAATATCTTAATCTGAGTGTGTGTGTGTTTGGTGGGGGGGGGGTGTATTCATGCACTTTCTTTTTAGAATTACAGTTTTCTTGTAGCTCCTCCTTCGACTCTCTGATGCTGGAAAAAGGGCACAAGTTAACTTTCACACAGACTGGCAGCTGAGATTTCTCCCTCTCTCTCCGAGCTTGATTGACTAACTGACTGACTGGAGGAATTTCCCTGATGTGCTTCGCTGCCATATTCTGAACAGAGCAATGGGGCCTCTGGGGGGAGGCCTCACACGCAGACTTCAGAAATACATGGGTAGATTCACTCAGCCTTCTACAGCACGCAAGTTGTTGTCACAGCCAGTGACAAGGCCAGTGACAGGGCAGTATTTTCACTGGACAAGCCAGCTCTTATTTATAGAAATGGCCTCTTTGGCTTTTTTCGTGGCTTTGTCATGTAAGATTATGCCTGAAGATTCACACGCTCTCCCTGATTTCACAGTACTCTGAACAGACAAACGCAGCAAACTTCTAGTTAGCGTGTTATACCTCTTTGATTGTTGTTGAAATCTCTCACCCTCTCTTCACGCTCCTTCATTTGGTTTGTCAGTTCTTTTTCTGGACTTTCTACAAACCTTTGCTGATGTTAAAATGTGTTTGCTTGGGGCCTCCAAGTGACCCTAACTTGGACCCATCTTCAGGAGGTTGCCAGTTAGATCACTTTAATGCCACAGCCATCCATGGCTGGTTTGCCATACAGCAAGAGAGTTTTTCAACACTGGTCTTTGAGGCCCACTGGCCTGCACAGGTTAGTGCATTTCCTGCTTTAGCAGACCCACTTTAACTTAAGAATGGGCTGATTCAGCTGATTAGTTGGATGAGGTGTATTGGAGCAGGGAAAACACTAAAAAGTGCAGTGCAGTAGGATCTGAGGACCAGGGTTGAGAAATACTGCCATAGAGTATAATTGGCCTCACTCTCTCACAAGTAGATTTCCCTCTCTTTTCCCCACAATCACTCTGCTCGATGCTAGCCAGAGCAGGTGTCTGTTAACTGACCTGGCAGTTAGTGTTCTCCTCTAAGCATGTTCAGCTGTTTAGTGCCGTTGCAGTAACGGCAGCTGGAAAACAAGTGGTTGGTTGGCTTTGTGTGACTTTGAGGAAGTGCATGCTAGCCTTCACTCTCTCAGCTCTGTGTGGTAGGGGTAGTCCTAACCAGTGGGTGGAAAGTGAAAATGGCTCCGATTTGGGGGGAGAGGAATGGCCTTGTGTGTGTTAGCCCTTGTCTGGGCAGTGTAATCTATACTTAAATCCATAATGGCTCTTAGTAGTCACACTAAAGGCAGCTGCTTATGATTGCCCATGTGGTAATTCTTTATAAATTGTCAATGTTTATAAAAAAAAAAAAAAAAAACAGAGCTATGAGAGTAGCTGGTGCTTTTAAATGCTTAAAATAATAAACAGAAACAAATTGAGTTAATAAAGTTAAGTTTTAATATGGCAGCATCAGTACATGCATATGTTTATAAATATGACACGTCATAGATGTTGATGTGCGTTTTTATTTAGATGCTCCCACTCTTGTTACCTTGAAAGAACGCTTGGGGAGTTTGCTATGACTTTCCACTCTTGAGAGGCTTTACAGCTACACACCCGTAGCTACATAATGAAGCTTCCATTCAAAGGCGTCTAGAGAGATCGCAGGCATTGACTCAAAGCAGCTACTGTGCTGGGGTTATTTTTGACTCAAGTGCAGCACCTCCCTGGCATCTTAACCCGGCCTGAGACAGATGATTGCCACTCTGCTTGCAGGTATCTGCAATAAATGAGGGAGAAAGGGATTGAGAGGTAGAGGTGTCTTCAGGTTAAATCTTCTTCAGACTGTCCATCTGCTCATGCCTTTCAGCAAAAGTGCTGTCTAGTGCCTTCTGGACTTATAGCCAAGGTACATTACACAACCAAAAGTTTGTAGACACCGGTTTGTCCAGTGTGTCTTCTGAAATGAAGGGTATTAATAGAGTGTTTGTCCCCTGTTTGCTAGTAACAGCCTCCAGTCTTGCTTTACACTACACTCTTAAATAAGGGTGCTTCAGGTGGTTCTTTGAACAATGCCATAGGATAACCACTCTAGGAACTGTTGACTGTGGAACACAAATTGGTCATTTACAATGATTTTATTCCTCCACAAATATCCATTTACAGAAATGGTTCTTTTGAATCCAGTTTTCAGGCCTGGATTTTGTTCTTGCTGGTAGTTAAGAGAACAGTTAATGTAATTGATTGGCCACATAGTGTCATACCTACCAGGGATTACAAGTCCAGGACTGGGAACTAAATGCAGGGTCCAGATTTGAATACCTCTGTTCTGTGGCATCTCTCAAAGAACCATTTGTAGCACCTTTAATTATTGAGAAAGTAGATGGTGAACACTGCACCATTGACATTGGACTTTATACCCCTCTAGCCAATGCTAGCTATGACTAAACCCACCACATGCACGTTGTAGATGCTTTCAGCAGTGGACAGGGCTTAGCATGAGCACCCATACATGCATGCATTCCTCCTGTAATCATCATTAGAAATTCCAAATTCTGCCACAGTGGTTTAATGCACCGTGGCCTAAAGTTTGGGTCCTCAAGGTCACCTATTGAATCCCCTGGCCCAGTAGGTGGTGAAGTAACAGCTCTTTCTCCTCCCTCACCATTCACAACTGAGGTGCCCTTGAGCAAAGCACCCAATCCCTAATTGCTCCCTGGGCTCTGAGGTGACTGCCCACCACTCCAAGGGTGTGTGTTTGTGTGCTCTCTGCCCTAATCACTAGTGTGAGGGTGGCCTTTGTCAAAGTTGCTTGGGTCTTTGTGCCTGCCCATTTCCCCAGCATCCAACACCTTGGCTAACAGAATGGGCTGTTCAGTTATGGTGTACTATCCAGTACTGGTGTAACATACAGAAGTAGGCATCTAGGCACATTTTCATGAGTGTTTTTGTGTGTAGAAATACCAGATCACATTAGAACAGAGGCAGGTAATCATAAATACAGTAAAAAGTAACAAGTTTCTTATTGTGAAGAAAGTAGTTGATGTCTTGAGTGCCTCCAGCCAGCACATGGATTTACCATTATTAACTTCTGATTTACCAAATCAGACCCCCATGAGGTGAGAGTTGGAGAAGTTTGTAGATTAAAACAGTGATGTAAAACCACCACTTTTTACATTAATATTATTTGTATTTATTCTAATTTTGATCTTTCACTGCCCAGATAAACAGCTTGTTCGTCCTAATTTTCACATGTGCCAACTAACATTTGCATAGTATTGTATATTGCAGATCTTGACATGCATCATGTTGTTTCAGCTGTAAATGGTCATAATGTTTTGTCTCTTGCATATGTACATATGAGGGGAAAAATACTGCTCATATTAAAGAACTACAGATTTGCTTTGCCAAAAGTTAGGAAGCCACTCTCTCCAGCCACTGCTCAACACCAACCACCCAGTGCTGCTGCTCAGTTGTCCTTCTGTGAGGGCTTACAAAGTCAAAAAGCCCCTTCAGAGCAAATGGCTGCACAAACATCAGACATATGCTCATCTGTGCTCACGAATGATGAGCGCAGCGTCAGACAAGACAGCTGCATTGGTAGCCAATTAGGAGATACCCCGCACACACCTGGATGCGAGTTGAAAGACATCGGAGGATGTCGGTTCACATCTCGCGGCACGAGACATCAAACAGCCCGGCACCCGCGGCTGCCAGCATTCTAGGAGACATAAACACACAGATCAGAGTGTGTGAGGGCCCTTTGAGAGCTGTCATTAGCACTTCACACATCAGCTGAGAGCGCCGCACAAAAAAAAACAACACAATTTTGGTCCTGGTGATGCACACAACCCACTGGGAATTGTTCCTAGCCTGCTCTGTCATAACATGTTGGGCTCAGGCATGTCATGTTCCTCTTAAAGCATGTGCAGAATATAAAGATCTTTACCATATGTCATGCAGAGCATTTAAAGGAACGTTTGGTGTTAGAACTTCCTGACAGTTGCCTAAACATTTGCGCTCATTTCTTTGCTTAATCCGACATTCAGGTAACGTGTGGTTTAACACAAAGGAAATAAAGTGCATCCTCTTGTGATTTTGTGTTTCAGGACGTTTTTGATGTGATGTGAACACACGTGTCTGTCATCTCTACACTTTTCCCTATCCTCTCTTCTCCCATTCTCTCCTCACCCCTCCCTTCTTCTCCTCTGCTCATTTTCTTTCATACCCTCTCCCATCTCCTCTCCTCTACCCTCCTATTCGCAGCTCTCCTCCCATCTCCTGTTCTCTGTTCTCCTGTCATCTTCTCTACTATTCTCTCCTCTCCTTTCCTCTCATGTTCTCCTCTCTCATCTCTTCTGCTCTGCTCTTGTCTCTTCTCACCTCTGATCCTCCTCTCTTCTTACCTCCTGGCCTCCTCATCTCTTCCCCTCTCTTTTTCTCTCCTCATCTCTTCCCATCTCATCTCCTTCCCTCTCATCTCTTTGCTTCTCCCCTCTCTTCTCCCTTCTTCTATTCTCACTTCTATCATCTTCTATACTACTATCTCCTCTCCTTTTCTGCCCCTCATCTCTTCTGCTCTGCCCTCGCCTCTTCTCCTTTCCTCTCCTCTCTTCTCCCCTCCACCTCCTCTCTTCTCACCTCCTTGCCTCCTCCTCTCCTCCCCTCTTTTTCTCTTCTCATCTCCTCCCCTCTCTTATCCCCTCCGATCCTTCTCTCTTCTCCCCTCTTATTTACTTCCCTCCGATCATCCTCTCTTCTCCTCTCTCCAACCTGCTCCTCTTCTCATCTCCTCCCCTCTCATCTCCTCTCTTATCGATCCTCCTTCTCCCCTCTCATTTACTTCCCTCCTATCATCCTCTCTTCTCCTCTTTCCAACCTGCTCCTCTTCTTATCTCCTCCTCTCTGCTGCTTGTCTCCTTTCAGTTCCTCTCCTTCTCGTTTCACCTCCCCTCTCCCGTCCCCTCCTATCTTTTTCTTTCTGCTGTTCTTCTCCTTTTCTTTCATTTCCTCTCATCCCCTTCTTCTCTTCTTTCCTCTTCTCTCCCTTTATCTCCTCTTCCCTCTCCTCTCCTCTCCTCTTCTTCCCTCTCCTCTCTTCTCCTCTCTTCTCCTCTCCTCTTCTTCCCTCTCCTCTCTTCTCCTCTCTTCTCCTTTCCTCTTCTTTCCTCTCCTCACCTCTGTTGTGTTCTGTCCAGGGCATGTGTGTGTTTTTGATGGTGAGCGTGAGGAGTGAGGCAGAGAGGGCCATTCTGAATGTTAAAGTTCAATAACAAAGCTTTGTTGTCTTTCCAAGAATGCCATTAAGAAGAAATATGATTACGTCTGTATTCTTTAAATCTAATTTGCATAATCTTATATAAATTCACAAAACCAGTGTTCACTGCTTAGGCTGTGGTTCTGGAGATCATGTACACATGTATGAGCATAACTCACTCACTGTCTCTTGCTGGGCTTTTAAGCCTTAAAGTAGTGCTTGCAAAGATTTCATCATTCAGATCAAATGTGTGCTTATGTAAGGAAGCACAGTGGAAAAGTAAAAACACTGAACATCAGGATGTAGACACACAGCAGACAACACACACGGATATAGATTTATATCTGAACATCTGAAATAGCTGAAAACTGGATGTTACCGATGTTTGAAAATCATTCCAAAATGTGGCAGCTTCAAACAGAATGCTGTCCTACTAAATTCCTTTGAAGAAAAGATGATCCCTGGAACAAGTCAGTGTCTGTTAAACTCACGTCTGACTAAAATAATCTGAGCTTGGAGACTACTGTTCTTTTTTCTTTTTTTTTCTTTTCTAGAAAATGGCCATAGAAAGCCTCTTTTTGCTCTCAGTGTATCTTTTTTTCCTTGTAGGCTATTAAGTGTTCCAGTGTTGTTCCAGGCATGGATGTTAAATGCAATGACACTAAGCCATCATTGACTGTTAATTACATGACGAGGAATGCTGCAGACCAGCCATTAAAGGCTGTGCCTGTGTCTTGATGGAACAGGACAAGCGTGCGTACTTCATTAAGACTGTTTGTTTTGTGGTTTAATTTTCAATGTCACTCTTTGATTTTACAAAATGAGCGCCTTAAAATTAATATCAGGCGGCGCAGTGTTCTCGTGTCCACATGGGTTTTCCTCCGGGTGCTCCAGTTTCCTCCCACCTCATGGTAGGTGACTTGGCCATGATAAATTGTCCCCTCTTCCTGCCCTGCACTCAAGGATTCCAGGTTGGTTCTAGATTCCCTGACCGCAACCCTGACCATTAGATGAATGAATGTATTTATGAATAATAGGAAAGCAAAGCATATGCCCCTCCCCCCATCACCTACTTTGCTCTGATAGGGTGCCTAGTTTTGATGGTGGTTTTCACAACAGATTGGAAATGAGAGAATAACTGCGTTCCAAAACCTAGGCTACAGCCCAGATAGGGTGGGTCGCTGGCAGGGCTGTCCTGTGAAGCTCATTGGTCACACAAATGGAGCATTCTAGAAAAGCTGTATAGGAACGCCACCTAAATGGTCCCACCTCTTTCAATTGCAGTGCAAAACTTGTAAGGGACGTTGTGAGAGCTTGTTGCATTGTGCCTCTTGCTTTTTCATTTCCACAGCTCTCCAATTGTGCTCTCTCTGACTCCGGCTGATGATGGCAAAGCGGCATGGCTTGAAAACTTGAGAGCTTGTGGCATTGTCAAATGGCATTGTCAAATAACCAGTATGAAAGACCATACACCATAGTTGCCAGTATGCCACTGAACAACAGCCTCAGACCCTTCTTTAGCTGCTCATTCCATCATTAAGCTGTAGTGATACATAGTAGTGTAGTTATGTGTTTTTATGTTTTGTAATTATTTTTAAATCCTTAAAAAAAAATACAACAAAGCCTTTCAGAGCAGCACAAGTTTAGCAAGTTTATGCAATGGGAATACCAAAACAGGAAGCTGGAGGTCATTGTCCATCATAAATATAAATGCCAAGGACTTTTGCCCATGCGCCAATTTATAAAGACAGAGGCCATGAGTCTTTGAGTCTTTGTTGGCTCATTGTTGAACAGGATGCTTCTTTTTTTTTTCTTCTTCTACTTTTGGCAAAGGCTCATTTCAAAGAGTCACATGATCTCATTCCTAACTGCTTTCGGGAGTGGAGCCAGTCCAGTACTGCTTTGCCTAACGCCTTCAACACCTTCACTCTGTTTAAATATCTGAGGTTTGGTTAACTCTTGCCTGTCAAGATGGGCTGACTGCAGCTTGAGCAGAGTGGTCAGATGTTGGCACGTGTTTCTCTCACGTTATTGTGGAGCAGGCTCTCCTCACACAATCACTTGTTTTCCTGTCTGCGAGTTCTGTAATGTGGTTGCAGCCAGTCCTCCAGGCAAATGCTTTGTTTACTGACACACCATATTATATGTAGCAAAAATCCAAACATCAGCATTGTCTCTGTAAACATCCTCAACCATCCTCGAGTCGTGAGCGTCCACAATTGCAAAAACACCCAGCCGCTGCTTCAAATTGTGAGATGGCGACACGGCAGTGTGGATGTTGCATTTTCTTTCTATTGTGTTTTGAAGACAATATGTCAGAATGTCACCAACGTAACCTCATATGATTCAGACATGTAAAATGTCTGGAGACGTTTTCGTTTCCGATGAGCCGAGCTCCCCCTAAGCCGAGTCTCTGGAGATTTGAGCGATTCGGGTGAATTAGCTGCCGTTTCAGCGACGTCTGTGGCAGAAAGCCTGATGGGCCGCCGCTGTTCGCGGTGACAGTGAAATGATCCCTCCTTTATTAAACGCCTCCGTCCCTATAAAAGTGGGGTAATATAGTCTCTCGTCGTACCTGGAGGAAGGAGACGCATTAAACATTAATTAAAAGTCACATTGGGAATGCCTTTCTTATATCCGTCATCCGTTTCTGCTGGCGGATACAGAGCAGATAAGGAACTTTATTACCTTCTCTGATGAAGGAGGGAGGGAAGAGAGGGAAGGTGAGGGATGGTTAGAAAGGAGTGCGCTCAGCATGTAGATACCTGTGCATGTTTATCATTGGTAATGAACGGTGTGCACGGCTGAGAATGCCACTGATTCTCCAAAGTACTGAAAGGCTTCTGGTGAGCAGGTCTAGACTGATAGGAATTTCTAAGATGTCAGTCAGTAATACTGGCTGAAATATATATATATATATACAGTCATGCCCGAAAGTATTCATACCCCTGTCAAAGATTGACTTAAATTTACTTTTATTTAACCAGAAATTATATTTTTGCCTGGAAATGACACAGGCATTTCCCAGGAGATAACACGATGATGTACAAGAGGCATCATTGTGGAAAAAAATATTTCTCAGCTTTTATACACATTTGAACAAAAAGTGGCATGTCCAAAATTATTCATACCCTTCTCAATAATTAATAGAAAAGCCTTTATTGGCTATTACAGCAATCAAACGCTTCCTGTAATTGCTGACCAGCTTTTTGCATGTCTCCACTGGTATTTTTGCCCATTCATCTTTAGTGATGAGCTCCAACTCTTTGAGGTTCGAGGGTCTCCTTGCCATCACCCTGATCTTTAGCTCCCTCCACAGATTCTCAATTGGATTCAAGTCAGGACTCTGGCTGGGCCACTGCAAAACATTAATGTTTTTGTCTGCTAACCATTTCTTCACCACTTTGGCTGTGTGTTTTGGGTCGTTGTTGTGCTGAAATGTCCACCGGTTCCCAAGGCCAAGTTTCTCTGCAGACTGCCTGATGTTGTTGTTGAGAATCTTGATGTATTGCTCTTTTTTCATGGTGCCATTTACTGCGATCAAGTTCCCTGGTCCATTGGCTGAAAAACACCCCCAAAACATTAGGTTCCCACCACCATGTTTGACAGTGGGGATGGTGTTCTTAGGGTTGAAGGCTTCTCCTTTTTTACGCCAAATGGTGGACACATCATTGTGGCCAAACAATTCAATTTTTGTTTCATCTGACCATAAAACAGAACACCAGAAGTCTTCTTCTTTGTCCAGATGAGCAAAGGTCAAGCGGGCATTTGTGTGCCTTTTCTGGAGAAGTGGTGTCCTCCTTGGCCTGCGTCCGTGGAACCCAGCAGTGTGCAGTGTCCGTTGAACTGTCTGCCTTGAGATGTCGCCACCAGCAGAGTCCAGATTCACCAGGATGGCCTTGGTGGTGATCCTTGGATTTTTCTTCACCTCTCTCACTATTCTCCTGGCCAGCACAGGTGTCACTTTTGGCTTCCGACCACATCTTCTGAGATTTTCCACAGTGCGGAACTTCTTGTATTTTTTAATAATACTTTGCACTGTAGCCACTGGAACTTGAAAACATTTTGATATGGCTTTATAGCCCTTTCCTGACTTGTGAGCGGCCACAATGCACAGCCGCAGGTCCTTAGTGAGCTCCTTTGTCTTAGCCATGACTGTCCACAAACCAACTGCAGAGAGCTGCTGTTTTTCTCCTGTTGAGTTGATTAAAACAGCTGTTCCCAATGAATCAGGGTAATTAGGATGCTTTAAAACAGCTTGGACTATTTGGAATGGTATAGAACTTTGGATTTTCCCATATACTGTGACAGTTTTCAAAGGGTATGAATAATTTTGGACATGCCATTTTTTGTTTAAATGTGTATAAAAGCTGAGAAATATTTTTTCCCACAATGATGCCTCTTGTACATCATCGTGTTATCTCCTGGGAGATGCCTGTGTCGTTTCCAGGCAAAAATATAATTTCTGGTTAAATAAAAGTAAATTTAAGTCAAACTTTGCCAGGGGTATGAATACTTTCGGGCATGACTGTATATTAAGTTTAAAGTGCACCCAACCCTAAAACTTTTAATTAAACAATTTTGCCTACTGATATTGTCAGTTGCCATCAGATGACTCTTCTCTGCAGGCAGTACCTATGCCAGTAACTATGTAAATGCTAGAGATGCAATGATATGGGAGTTTAGGGTCGATGACGATACATTTTTCATGCAAGTATCTGCCAGTGACGATACACAAACCTATTGTTGCAGTGTGATGCTCTCCGATGTTGCAGATGTTCATTTTTGTGACAACTGGAATGTTGTATCTGACTGAACAGACCAATAGAAATGCTCCAGGTTTTGGAATAAAATTGACTTTTCTATTGAAAGTTTTTCTGATTTATGATTCATATCCCTCCAAAGCAATCTTGTATTTATGTAATGAACTAGATCTATGGTATGGCACTCTTTTGCAGTATCTCCACCACTTTGTGTTTGTAAATGAGCTGTGGAGCAGTGGAACAGTGTTCTCTGGAATGATGGTGCTCCATTCAGTGCTGTTAGGGATGAGGTGATGTAGTGATAATCATCCAAAATCCTGACCATTCACCGCTCTTGTCGCTGAATGCAATCCCATCCTCACAGCAATGAGCTCCAAAATCTAGTATGAATTCTGAATCATACTCGCCAAAGCAATCTGGTATTTATGTCATTAACTATATCTATGATATGGCTCTTTTTTTTGCAGTATCTCCAGTACTTTCAGTTTGTCTATTTGTCGGAGCTCATTTCTTTGGTCACCCTGAACCACAAACTAGCTGTCCTGCTGAATGTGATGTGTCTGCATAGAGTCATACTCAGAACTGAGGTGAAAAAGTGAAAAGAAAGCAGGGAGTCTCTCACGCAGCTTTAAAGCTTTTTGAGCATCTAATTAATTCACATGGGTCTGCCGCTTAAGTCTGGTGCCCAAACTGTACCTCCCCTTATCCCTTGTTTACGCTCACTTTACGCCTTGTTTAACTTTCCTTCTCTGGACTGTTCAAGGATATATTGATAAAAAATAAAAAAAAAAACTCCTCTCTGGTAAAGGGTTTAATGAAGGGGGGGGGGGGGGGGGGGGTGTATTTAGACCTGTCCCAAACCCTGCTCCACTCCTTCCTCTGGAAGTAGGTCCAACTTTTTAATGAGCGTGAGTGTGGGGAAGCTTCGATATGCTGTCTTTAGCATAAAGCTCTAAAGTGATTACCCCTGCAATCACACACACAGACACACACACACACACACACACATATATAGCACAAGCTTCATACTACAGCCACAAACCATTAAGGACAGGCCATTAGCAGGTGTGTTTTGCTGATTGGGTCTTTTCTCTGTCTGTTCCAGGTATGGGAAAATAGTGTCAACAAAGGCGATCCTCGACAAAAACACCAACCAATGCAAAGGTAAGCAAAGTTACTGAAGTCCTGACGTCTGAGACGAGCTTGTTATGGTGGCTGGCAGTTAACAGTCGGCTATACGTGACCGATTCAGTGCGCTGAGCCAAATATTTGAGTCGGTTAATGTGTTTGGCTGACTTGTTTAGCACGGCAGAAGCGTGCGGTGTCTATGTGACGCCATCGCTGGTTTTCAGAAACTGATAAACGTTTACATGATGCTGAGAGTGGCTTCTGCAGCAGCACAAGTGTGTGGGTGATTGTTGGGATAATCTTTACAACAGGATGAGCGTTCGAGTGCTTGTCGGAGTAGCCCTTCCAGCCGGATAAGAGTTAGCGTGACTAAAAGGGTTAGCGATGGCATGAAATAGAGCAGGGTTTCTCCTGTGTTGATGTAAAAAGTGCAGGCCAAGGGGGAGAGGGTGGAAGCGTGGGGGTGTGTGCGTTGAGGGGGGGGGTACGTTAAAAATAGCCACAGGGCAAGGGAGGCGTCTGACTGAAATCGATGATTTGGCAGACATCCGCTTTCCAGGAGACACTCTGCCATGGATACAATCTGCTGGGGACTGTAGCTTCTCCAGCTCTGTGTGTGTGTGTGTGTGTGTGTGTGTGTGTGTGTGTGTGTGCACTGGTATCTTTACTCTGTACTTCTTGCATTTTAAGTAAGTTTAATAGTGTGAGGGGTGTGTGTGTGTGTGTGTGTGGTGGGGGGGGGGTTAAATCATCAGCAGTCACATATTGCTGGAGATAAAGTACTTCTCATACTTTAGATTGACTTTCAGCTTTTCATTCTGATACATACTGTGTAATGGGCTGAATAGTAAAGGCTATCCCTGCTTATTTCTTCTTAACAAAGGTTCTACGACTTTATTACAGTCGTCCCACAGAAACGTTCCCCAAAACACTAATAGCAGCAAAGAATGCTAGAATTTCTTTTCATCCCACTACCTTATCAGTCTCAGACCTCATGCCTATGACCTTAGCACACCAGTATCTCAGGTGTAGCACTCCCGCTCGTTTTTGTTGTTGCTTAACATTTTCACCCCCACCTCCCAGTATAGTGCCCAGTATATCTCTGTAAAACCTGATAACCAGCCAAAGTTTTATTATATCATTATTCTGTACACAGTTCTGATAGAAACTCCTTGTTCACCTGCTTACATAGTACATTGTATGTCCAAATGTTTATGGACACCCCTTATAATGAATGCATTTAGCTATTGAAGTTGCACCCATTGTTGACACAGATGTGCAAATTGCTGTGATACTAGATAGCTTGTCTAGTTCCTGTAAAGAAGTACTGCTGATAGAATAGGAGTGAATATGAACCTATTAGCAGCATGCCTAATGCCAGTCGTGAACTATTTTTAAGGCATTTCGAATATTTAAAGCCCCCCAGCACTGAGCCGTGGAACAGTGTTCTCTGGAATGATGTTGCTCTATTTAATAAGGTGATTTGGAGATAATCATCCAACATCCTAACCACGCTTATGCTCTTGTTGCCGAATGCAATCCAATCCTCACAGCAATGAGCTCCAAAATCTACTAGAAAGCCTTTTAGTTACTCCAACAAAAGCAGGATTAACTCTATTTTAATACCCTTGATTGGGGGGGAGGGGGTGTTGGCACAATGAATGAGCAGGTGTCCACAAACCTTTGTCCCTATTGTGCATGTGTCTACTTTCGTTGTAAAGGCCAGTAGAATGTTGAAGTGAACGTGAACTGAATCTGCGTTCACATTTGTATTAGTTACAGTACAGCTCAGTACAGACACCACATGTGAAAGAGAGAGAGAGAAGGGCAGGCAGAGCAAGAGTACAGGCCAGAGAAGCAAGGAAACAGAGGAAATCACTCCAGGCTTTAGAGGACTTCCTTTTCCCAGAGATAGCCTCCCCTCCTCAGCCGACCCCCCTCCACCCTGATGGGCCCAGCGCCAGCAGCCATGGGAGCCAGGCCCATTAGAAAAGAGTAAAGAGAATGGTGGTGGAGGTGGAGAGGAGGAGGAGGAAAACACGATCATTTCATTCACACTTTATGTTTCTGTCAGGCTCGGCTGAGTTGTGTGAATGGGCAGGTGTGTTTGTATGGCCTGTTCTACAGCCAGCTGATTGGTAAAGACCTGCCACAGGTAAAAAGTATGCTCTTACCAGGTCAGAACAACTTCAGGGTTTTATAAGCAGTGACTGGATGGGATCACATGGCCACCCCAACGCTCATTGATTTAGCTCTTTTGTATAAAAAGAAGACTGCTGCTGCGCCTCGTTCACTGATGTCACAGTTCAAAGCTCTTCTGTGCACATCAGAGCTCCAGCAACTCTGTGTGTGTGTGTGTGTGTGTGTGTGTGTGTGTGTGTGTGTGTGTGTGTGTGTGTGTGTGTTTTGAATTTTTTTCTCTCACTTTCCCAAATAACTGTTTACATGAAACAGCGCTAGGACAGTCACAGTGATGCCCTGCTGCGCTAGCATTCTTAATAACGTAAAACTATGTAAAAACATATGCTCATAAACGCCCTCATCTCCGTGTTCCCAGCATATGCTGAGCATCAAGCCAACCACAACGCTGCGGCTCGCTGCTATAGAACGAATATGCATATTGGTTAATTATGCAGTCACTGGCAAAAAAAATGGTTTCAAAGCTGCAGAGTGCAGATTTAAAAAAAAGTGGGCAAAGGAGAGTTGGATTCCTGCTTGGCTCAATAATGGAGCCCTCATTAGAGAGAGAGCGTAAATATTTGTGTGTGGTGAATATCACGCTAGTAGAACCAAAGACCCGTCTCTCTCTGTCTCGATTTCCTTTTATCTGTCTGTCTCGCGCTCTCTCTCTCTCTCTCTTTCGCTCTTGATTTCCCTATTTCTCTCTATTGCTTTACCTCTCTTGATTTTTCTAGCTCTTTCCCACTGTCTAGATTTTGTCCTAACTCTCAATTTTTTCCTTTGTCTCTGTCTCTCTTTCTCACGGTCTCTCTCGATTTCTCTCTTTCTCTCTCTTTTTCTCGTCTTTCTCTGTTTGTCACTTGATGACACTCCTTGTCTCAATGCTTTTCTTGATCTCTGTCTTGCTCTTATTGTCTCTCTCGATTTCCCTTTCCTCTCACTGTCTCTTTCTCTCTCTATTTCTCTCTTCTTTCTTGCCCCATATTCCCCTTTTTCTTTGCAGGTGACATAAGCCCAGTGTTTGTGTCCCAATACTTTAGCTGAGATTGTCATTAGGGAGCGAGAGAGAGGCAGAGTTGGGGCTGGAACACTGAGAGAGAGAGAGAGAGAGAGAGAGAGAGAGAGAGTGTGTAGTCACTGGAGGCATTGCATTTATGCTTTTAATTAGAGATCTCTCCAAATGGACCTTGTAAGCCAAAATCTCATGCATGATGTCTGCACACACACACACACACACACACACACACACACACACACACACACACACACACGTCTGTTTTCTCTCCTCTGAGGCTCTGGTTTCTCTCTGGCTCGTTCCTGTGTGCAGTTAAACTGGGCGTATCACTGCGTGTACAGTTCACATCACTGCATTCTTAAACTCGGACCTTCTGTCCCTGCCAACTTCCTGGTGACCGCCGCTCCACCCGGGAGGTCAACATCCTCAGAAACATTCACCGCTCTGTCCGACCAGAAGCAGGGCTGTCCTTCTGACCTGCTGTATTCTGAACACCCTTGTCATATCTCAGTGTCTCTCTCTCGCTCTCTCTCTCGCTCTCTCATGCACACTCTTCTTAAGGGGCTTTGACACATCTGCAGTCTCTGGAACATCTGTACATTTCTGCATGCTGCTCTCTCTCTCTCAGTATTTACATGTGTCGGGCTGAAAGTTTACACCATGTGTTCTGAACACAGAGGGCTGTTTTCAAGCGGGAGAGTGAGAGAGCGAGCAAGAGCGCAAATGAATGTGACTAGCTGAATGCTCTGTGTAAAGCCTGGCTGGATCCTCTTGTCGTTTTTCTGAAGAAAGGCTTGACAAGCCTGAGCCTTGAGCCAAATGGCTTTCCCTACTGCAGCCCCTTAATCACCTCTCTACACACACACACTCGCACACATGTTTCTTAACTGAAATTTTGCTCCTTGTGGTAACATTTAACTTTCTTCTCTCTGCTTTTTGTTGTGTGTCTGCTTATGTGTGTGTCTGTGTGTGTATAGGCTATGGCTTTGTGGATTTCGACAGTCCTGCAGCAGCTCAGAAAGCGGTAGCCTCTCTCAAGGCCAGTGGAGTGCAGGCCCAGATGGCCAAGGTAAGTCACACAGAGCATTTTGTAAACTTGATCTACTGCTGGTGGTGGTGATGATGATGAAGATATTAGCCAAGGCAGGCAGACAAAATGTCTAAAGAATCAGTGGTATTGAAGTAATGTCTTAATTGTAATAATACAATTATCTGAAAATTCGAAACACCAGAAACTTGTGTAGGCAAATCTGTACAGCTGTGAGGAAACATACATAACCTTATGAAAACACTAGCTAATCCCTCAAGGATGGTCCTATAAAATCATTTTATAAACATAGTAAAATAACCTAAATGCCTTACAAAAATCTCTACATATATAGAAATAGTCAAATACACATAGGGCAAAAGTATTTGGACACCTGATTCTTCATTTCCTCTGAAATTAAGGGTATTAAAAAGAGTTCCTCTGTCTTCTGTTGGAGTAACACTCTCTACTGCCCAGGGAAGACAGCTTTCTGCTAGATTTTGGAGCACTGCTGTGAGGATTTGATTGCATTCAGCCCCAAGAGCGTTAGTAAGGTCAGGATGTTGGATGATCCCCAACTCCCCAGCTCATCCCAGAAGTATTGGATGGAGCACCAACTATCATTCCAGAGAGCACAGTCCCACTGCTTCAAAGCTCAGTGATGGGGGCTTTATATCCCTCTAGCCCACACTTGTCGTTAGGCATGGTGCCAACAGGTTATGTACATCAGCTCCAGGAATTTCCATTCAATTGCCAATACTGTTTTATTAGCAATATTACTTTACAGGGACGAGACAAGCATCTGTGTCAGCAATAAGTGTGACTTAATGTAGTTGAATTCAAGGATTCAAGGAGACGTTATTGTCATTTGCATCACGTGTGGTTCATGGGGTGGAACGAAATTGAGACCTCAAGGTCCCAGTTACACCCAAAGAGCAATAAATTGAATTAAGAAATTAATAATAATAATAATAACAAAAATGATAGAATATAAGAAAGGTAGACATTAATAGGAAAGTGAGTAGCAGCAATCTAATCACAATACGAAAGGAATGTAGCAGCATGAATGAATAAGTAATGGTTACATCAAGTGTCAAGTGAATGCATTCATCAAAAGGGGTGTCAACAGACGTGAGCATATGGTCTATCTTCACATGTAGTCCAGTTCTAGTTTGTGTAGAGCTGTGTAGAACAAGTGGAACATAGACAATGCTGTTTTTCTTAATTCTATGGCATTAAGAACAGTCTGGATTTGAGGAGAAACATCTACACGTTAACGACAGGACCAGAAAAAAATGGATATTAGACTCGATGTGTAGCTAAAGATACAAAACATACATGAGACAACATGAGCGAGAGAGAGAGAGAGAGTGAGTGAGTACGTTCGTGCTGTTCAAAGCTTTCTGTCTTCTAATATTTAAGATTTTGCGCTGTCAGAATGCAGATGGCTTATATATCATAAATCCTATTTCAATGCACGCCTGTCAGCACTCGCATCCAAACGCCCACTACTGTTCGTCTTCTCTCTCTAATAAGACATAGGCCATCAGAGAGATAGACACAAGAACAGACAGATTTGTCACCTATGGGCTGTCTGCAGATGCTCAAACTGTTAAGCTGTGTGCAAAAACTGTGCCCTAGTCACTATATAACATACCAGTTTGCAGTGGTGTCTGAAAACGTAGTGCCTAAGCTTCAGGTGGTTTGAGATGCATTTTAGCCTAACTTGCTTCTTCTGCTGGGGGGGACTGTGGTCTCAGGGTTACAGAAGCGAGCTTGGGACTGGACAATCTCCAAGTCAATTCCCTGAAATGTGACTGCTTTCTCCTCCCACAACATTCATGGCTGAGGCGTCTGTGTGTGTGTGTATGTATATATATTAGTGTACAAAAAATATACCCTGGTGGACATACCCATAATTCATACTCATAATTTGTTTGGTTTGAAGATTCATACTCAGATTCTAAAACATTTTCACTACCTTGTGGAATTCTGTTTACTTGTGAATAGTGCTCTATATAGTGATCTGGACTTTCACACGTAGTGAATAGTGAACACTTATGGACACCGCTTCAGTGTCTGTGTTCAAATGTAGTTGATAGTTGAACAGCATTAGTAACCCTAGGGTTAGGATAAGTGTCAGGTTTAAGAGTCAGTTTAGTCGGAGGATTTGAGGTCCAAACACACTGACCAAACTTTATTCTAAACTAATGTTGGCAGCTGTTTTAAAAAAATAAGTCTGGCACACTGGTCTGCAGAGCTTCATTATTAGAAAAGGGTAATTCTCTCTTTCTTGGAAGTTTATTCCCATCAGGATCAACCATGTCTGTGTTCCTTTGTGCCGTCCTCTGAGAAAATGACTGCTTGAATTACCTACTGTTTTTAACTGAACTCAGCGATTGTCTGATAATTTTAGACCCGTCCAGATTAACATCTGTGTTTTTCCGGGCGGCCGCCTTATGCAGAGGGGGAAAAAAAGATGTTAAGCCCATTTCTTTAGCAAAACGGTGAGCAGCAGCAACCTGGGTTTATATTCTTCTCATGGTTTGCACCAGAGCAGCACCACCAGCTTCTTAAAAAGGTTAGCTGCAACTCATATTAAATGGCAAAATGACAATAATAGGACTGCATCTCCCCAGGGGTGCGTTTGAAGAGTACTTTAAGGTTTTCGGCAAGAAGTAAGTCCTGAACGACTAAAGCGATGCCATTGTCAGAAGCATAGCTTAGCAAAAAATGAGCTAAACAGCGAAACCAGTGAGCTGTTGGCTATTGTAACCTGGAAAGTGTGAGCTTAGCTTTGGTGGATGCGCAGCACCATGTGGGGAAAAGTCATTCCGAAGTTATGGCCAACTGCCCGAACATCATTAAAACACCCATTCAACATTTTAACATTGGTGTTGATGGAGATTTAGTGGAGTTTCCAGCGACTATAGAAAGTGGTAAGTGTTATTTTCCTGAATTATCATTCTAAACATTATTACTATTAAGAGCAATAATAATAATAATCATTCTGTGGCATAACTAAGAAATGAAAGTCTTGGTGCCTCATGTAGGAATCAGTGTGAAGCTGAGCTGTTGTTCAGGGGATGTGGTGGTGTTGTAGATTGCCACATGCATCTTTGGAACAATGAGAGAACAGCAATTAAAAGGGCTAAATGGCCTGCCTTAAGGCTCATTGAATTAACTACAGGCACAGTGAAGGAGTATTTGGCTTAGTCCAATTGAAGGTGTTTTCATTAAGGCCACTTCTCTTGTTTTAATGCTCCCTGCAAGCAACCAAAGCACAGTTAAACATGCTCCCTCAACATCCTTGAACAAAGCTAAAATCACAGCCTAGACCGTGTGAAACATGCTGAACATAAGATCAGAAAATAGAAACTTTACCAACATGGAATCTGCTTTTGGACCAAACACTGGTTGTTTGCATTGTGGAGAGATGCTTCAGTCAATGGTTGGATATTGTAACACATCCAAGAAATTGGGAAGCTTTGATTATTTCATTACTGTGTCCATCATTGCTACCATAACAAGCTGCATATGTATCTCCAAAAGAGTAACTTCACATTAAAAGCTTAAGCTTTTTGCATGATTCTGGACCATTTCACCTGTCTATTTGTCAGAGATGATGTTGCCCAGCATGTCCAAATATTTTTGGACACCCCTTCTAATAAATGCATTCGACTGACACAGATGTGCAAATGTACACACGCAACTTGCCTAGTCCCTGTAGTGTAGTACTGCCAATGGAATAGGACTGTTCTCTGGAGCAGATAAGCATTAACCTGCTCCATTATAACCAGCAGTGAAACGGTGCCCGGAATGATGGTGCTCTGTCCAATACTGAAACAGGGGGATGAATTCGGGTTGAGGTGAGGTGGTGATCATCCTATATCCTGACCTCACAAGCACTCTAAAATATGGGAAAAAGCCTTATTTAGACAGTAGAGACAGTTGCTCCCAAAAAACTGGTGAGCAGGTGTCTCAATACTTATGGAACATTACATTTTACTACACTTCACTTCTAAATGCAGGACATCAATGACGAAATTTGAGTAACCAAGAAGATGAAATGAGGTGATCTAACAAACAGACATAGAAAGAGGTATATGTGCTGGAAAGGCGATGGTGATGGGGAGGGGCTACAGAACAGGTGAAAAGGTAGGGCTAGAGCAGTGACCGAGAACCAAACAAACAGGATTACATGGGCTAAAAGCACATGGGGAGCATATACAAGGACAGTCAACAAAGACAGAGCAGGGCTGAATGGCCACACTTGGTTTGGAGGGCTGAAGCAGCAGCAGTAGTAGTGTTTGCATCAATCTGTAAAGTCTATAATTAGATGATTACATATACAAAATAACTATCTCCCACTTCACTGAAATTCATCCAAGATAAATAAGCTGAAAATAAAGAGATGTGCTTGAAAAGATCACAGAGCTCAGCTGAAAACACTGCGACTGTGGAATGGCTGACGGGTCGTGTTCTTGATCAGCCTTTGTCTAAGCTGTGAAGTGTGCTGCTAGTGAGGACAGCGCGTGTTTACACTGGAGAGGATTGGATAACTTGAGCAATCATCTCATGCCTGTCCACTGTGACCGAGCTGTTGATGCCTAAGGCTCAGAGGACGACGAAATCCCACCCTCTCTCTCTTTTCTCTCTCCCTCTATTTCCCTCTGATTGGTGATCACAGTGCTATTCCCCCCTCAGCCGATTACGCTGAATTACAAGGTGTTCTCTTTTGATTGCTGTGTCTGCTTCCCAGAGGTAACAGGGCCTTGTTGCTTTCTTCGACAGCTGCATACCTCATTGAACAGAATACGCATTGAGTAGTGGTGGCCAGGCTGTGCATTTACAGTGAATTACTGTCATTTTTTGGAAGAGATGGAGTGCTGACTAGTACAAAGGTGCTTGGTTTTGAGCTGCGGAGAGGAATGGTCTGTTTTTGCTGATGCATGAGCAGCTCCAATGACCCAAATCCCCAAAACCTTAAGACCCAGTGCAAAAATGGAAAACTGGGCCGAAGCCTAGCACTAGCTCAGCGTTTATGAGCGGAGAAGCATATTGTCACGCAAAAACCTTGCATCACCATTTTTAATGCATTTCACTGTCTGACATAATTGTATCTGCCAGCTGTTCTTTAGAATGTGTCAAAAATTCAAGATGAAGGGACTAATAGAAATGCTCCGAAATGACCGCTGGAAGTTAAGAAGTGCCTTGAGGAGACGATTTTGCTCACTGACTGGCTGAGTGACGGACCTCTGTTGAAACGTGCATACATAAGGACTGCCTCTTCGTTCAGCATCACTACGGCGCCGGCCCGCTGGCTTTGTCCAGCATCGTTGCTAACACCGCAACAGCGGTCCTTACCAGCATCGATAAAGTGCTGTTAGTCACAAGCTATGTTGATGAAATTCTGGGCCCTTTACATCTGAAAACCACTAAATATTTTGTCTACTGGGCAGTAGTGAAAAAAAGTTTTTTAGTATCTTTTATATTGTTTTATTATAAGCACCTTAACATTAATATTAAAATGAATCTAATAATCTTATACTCCTGACTTCAAAGAAAGTTGTATAATTCAGCACATTTCTACTTTTATATACATTTGTATTTTTATGGGTCCCCTTGGCTCCTGGGAACCTTAGGCAGTTGCTTACCTTTACTTGGTGTAAATTTCGCCTGGTCCGAGGTGCCTGCACTATGAATGAAGGCTGATAGCCCTAGTTTAAGCCATCTTGAATTTCTCTGGTTCCTGTTTCACTGCAGAATTCAGTAGAGTAGTGATGATAGTGCAGATTAGTGATGAACTGCATAGACGTTGACGATTGGAACTCCTCATCAGGCTGTTTGAATTACTTGTAGAAAATAACTGACTTGTATTTTATATATTAAAAAATAGTTTGCTGAAAATGCTGCAAAATGCTGAAAATGTACTGTCTGCAATGATGTCTGATGTGTTGTTAACATGTATTTGCTTGTATTTTTGAGTTTGTCATCTGTGGCTCAAGCCAGAATGTAGTTTTCATTGCTTTGATACAAAATTCAGTGAATACCAATTGAATCAAGCTCCAACCACTAGCAAAGACTGCAAATGTCAAGTTGAAAACCAAACAGGAAATAGGAAAGACAAATACTGACTGATATTAACTAAACATATTAAAAGATGCTGGTGGGGACAAAAGGTCAAAGGAAAAGGGGCCACAGTGGCCACTCTGACCAGAGAGGTTATAATATTGGGTTCATCCGTCAGTTCTTACCCATATTCCAAATTAGTCCATGTGGTTTAAAAACCCTACATTTTGGATTTACATAACTTGTATAGGACCCTTTTCTGCATAGACAGTGCAAACAAATGGCCATGTGTTTCCATTAATTTTTGCCTAATTACCTGATTAATTAACTGAACAATAAGCTAGTATAATACAATAATACATTTTGGTTTATAGATTTTTTTTATATATAAAAACTGTTTGTCCTTGCTTGTTAAGTATAGTCATATGCTGATCTATGAATGTAATATTACAACATTTATTACAAAATTTGATGAAAACACTACAAGGTAATACATGTACTCCACCACCAGGCCTGCTGTTTTGCAGATGCTTTGACCCAGCCGTCTTGCCATCACAATTGGCTGCTTTTAACACTTCACCTTCATGAACTGACTGTTCTCTTGCCAGGTGCTGTTGTAACCACACATGTGTATGAGTGTACATGTAGTGTTCTGAACATTTAATTTCAACCATCAATACATTTAGGCAGGAAACATATTCTGAGCTGTGTGTTTAAACAGAGAGCATACGATTGGACAGCTGCTTGTTAGGTAAGTGTGTAAAATCGCTCCACAGGCTACTGTAAATTGCTTGCAGTTTTTGCAAAACAGTCCATTAATATAACTTGTAAAGTGGTTCTGCATGATTTTATTAAATAGATAATCCAGTGTAGCTAGACAGTTCCATAGACTTCACTTCCTTCATGATTAATGTCACTTGTTAAAGCGGTTAGATGACCCGTGTATTGAGGTCCTGTATTAGCCCAGCAGGTGGGCTGTGAAGTGGTTTGAGGAGGATCAGGAACTTTGGAAAGTGAAGAGGGTTTTTTTTTTCAGCTTAGAAGATTTTCTTCATTATTTTCAGTTTGTTTTTAACCAGAGGGAAGATTCTTTCATACCCTGGCTATTCCTCCTTGTATTCGGTTTTGAAATGCATTAAGAGAGTGGTAGGAGCATGATCTACCGGCCGGTAAGACCTCTGCTAGCTGGGTAGCAATTTCTCTTTCTGTCACAATCTTATTGTTTTGGTGCTCTCCCAAAGTGATTTAGCACTCAGCTTGTTGCTCTCTACAAACAGATAACACTGTCCCTTCCTGAAATTTTGGACAAGGGTCTTTACTGCACCATGCTATGGAAGAGCAGGAAATTCATTTGTAGCGGGGGGCCTTGGGTTTACTGTGTTGCTGTAATATGAACCATGTTAGATTTTAGCGTCATTTTCGACGGGACAAACAATTTTGCAAGTGAACTGAAAACGATAGTGTGTTCATCACTTCCACTGAAATGCAAAACTGGGTTATTTTAATAGAGAGAGAGGGATCCTTTCAGTTGGATCCACATTTCATGATAAATAGACCAGACATTTGTGTTTATTCTTAGGATTGGGTCAGTATTGGGTATTGATTATTTTAAGTCTGACCCAGTTTTGATCCTATGCTTTTACCACTGTGTTCAAGCAGAGCGCCCTCTGGCATGCTCTAGGTGCTATTATTGGACCTTATTCCCAGGCCGCAGCAGTGAAGTGCATAATGGAAAGGTAGTAAACGTTTACCAGTTTAAACGTCTTCTCAAGCCATGTATAATTATAGCGCATTGTCAGCAACTCAAAGTATCAGTTTAGAGTGTGTATCACTGCACACACCTGTCAGCTGGTATTTTAGATAATGGGAATGTAAATATCCTGGAGGTCAGTCTATAAGATATAAAACCCACTATAAAATAGTATTTTAGGATGATTTTATGAGAGTGTGGGGATGGCATGGGGGAGGGGGGGCATAGCGTTGAGTGTGCATGTGTGGTTTGAATCATATGCATTTACATTCGGCTTGCTGCTCAGATGGTCCAAGCAGTCTGCCATCTGCAGCTCGGTGACTGCTATCCTCAGCAGACAGGCGAGTGCGAGCGCAGGCCTGTGAGAGAGGGATGTTGGAGAGCGGGAGAAGCATGCTTACCAAGCACTCAGTTACCATAGTCACTTCCCACTTCATGCACTTGATAGTTTACCTGTTGTGTGCTCAGTGGAGATCACCCTCTGCCTTACATAGCGTCCCTGTTCTCAGCGAGCCGGCTAGCTGGAAGAGCTTTGAGAAACCAGAGTGTGTCCAAGCATGAACGTGTGTGTCTGTGTAATATGTATATTTCTGAATGTACACATGTATATTCGGGGATGGCTGATACATATTTTTCAGGGCTGATATGGTTATAAGTAATCATAGAGGCTCATAACTTATATGCAGGGCTCATACCCATGTACAGTGAATTTAATATTCATATGCAAAACCGCCATTAACAGAACATTATGTTCATATAAAAAAAAAAAAACAAGCAAAAACAACCATGAACATTTGAACATACAATATATTGACAAAAGTATTGGGACACCTTCTCATTTACTGGTATTCTAAAATGTATTAAAAAAAAGAGTTAATCTTGCTTTTGTTGAAGTAACTGTCTCTACTCTCCAGGGAAGACTTTCTACTAGAGGTCGATGCATTGCTGTGAGGATTTGATCACGTTCAGCAGATGATGCTTTCAAGCTCACTGTAAAAATGGCACATTATTCAGCCACAGCCTGAGTGTTGGCAGACCTCATAAATATCTGAAGAAAATCAAGCTTCCCTCACTGCTGTTTTTCCATTTTCCTTTATCCTCAGCGAATGTCGCGTTGGATTGACGTAAAAGTCGCATGAATTCCAACAGAAGCCTGGTCCATGAACATGTACATGTTGTATTTGCCTATTTTGGAGAAATTTCTTCCATTAAGTCCATTCAGGTCAGGGATGTCATGCTTCATACCTTAGAAACGGTAAGCAGCAGGGGCAAATCAACACCACTGTTACGGATGTGTGTTGATTTATGTGATTATTAGCTTGGCTTATCAGAAGCACTTCTGAAGCTGAACTGCTAAAGAGTGTTTCAGTGTCTTCAAATATTCTCCTATGTTTTAGCTGGAGTGGATCGATCTGCGGTGGTTATTTTGGTAGCCCTAGTGTAAGTGTGGATGTTTCTTGTATGTATATGTAAGTGCAAGTTGGCATGCATAACTGTGTGTGTGTGTGTGTGTGTGTGTGTGTGTGTGTGTGTGTGTGTGTGTGTGTGTGTGTGAGGATATGTGTTTACCGTGAGCCACATATCGTGCCTGTTAATTAGTGCAGCTGATTACTTTCAATATGCGCTTGTGCGCGATAATGCCTTTTGTTCTCACTGCAGAGCAGCACAAAACTCTCCCCCGGGCTGTTATATAGCAATATAGGAGTGTGGAAAATGTGCTTGTTAATTCTCCACATGTCACAGCCTTATAGAAGAAGCAATTGGGGGTATAGAATTGCTCTTTGAAAGAGGAGGCCATCTCCTAGACTCGTGGAATAAAGCGATTCTACCTTTTGCAATTCTAGTGTCGGGCTTTTAGAAGTCGACAGAAAATGGAAGAAACGTGGAAGCTGGTGCTAGGGTTATACCCCTCTAGTCCACGCCTGGCTATATCTGCTCTAAAAAGTCCAATTGTATAGGCAGTCCTTTTATACAGGGGCTAGGCAAGCTTTGTGAGTGCATTTGCTGTGCATCTGTGTCAGCAATGATAAAGTAGCTGAAAGCAAAGGGTGTCCACAAACATTTGGACATAGTGTCAGTCAACCTCTGTAAGAGCCCTTTCGTGTGTCTTTGACACTGAATAAAGCTGTGTTTTTATATGCAGAAATGCTCCCAACAAAAGTCCTTTTTTGCAGATGTGCTTTGAGTGCTGTGCTTGAAAGAAAATGACACTAAAGGACGTCTGTTTTTACGTTTTCATGAGAAATAATTATTCTTGATGAACTAATAGCACCTTTATCTTTCCTTGATTAATCAATTAAACACATTTCTAATGCACCAACTGATTGATCACAGCAGCAATACTAAGTTGTCTGTGTGTGAGAGAGATGTGTCCTACTGTTGCTTTGGTATTCTGAAATACGGTTGAGCATTGAACTGTTGGTCATGTTTTGCTGTGTAGTGCACAATGAAAGAATTCCGACAGGGTAATAATGTAGCACCTCTTTTCTACGCTGCTGAAATGAGGCTGTTTTTGCTGTTATTTGCACCTTTTTCCAGTGCGCTGTTTGTGTGTGTGTGTGTGTACATTTTTATTGCTTTACAATATTTGTGGAGATTTACGGCTTTTAAATACACAGTATATAGGCTAGGATCTGTATAAGAGTCAGCAGTTTATACAGGTCACTGTGTTTGTGTGGCTGTGTCCACTCCTGTGGAACTTATAAAGTTTTAATACTTATAAAATTAAGAGAAAGGGGTCACTGCTGTTAAAGGCGCTAGAACCCAGCCAAGGTCAGACTGCTAATTAGAGAGAGAGAGAAAGTGTGTGTGTGTCTGTGTGTGTCTGTGTGTGTCTGTGTGTGTCTGTGTGTGTCTGTGTGTGTGTGTGGGTGTGTGTGTGTGTGTGTGTGTGTGTTCATGCGAGACAAAGTAAGAGAGAGAGTCCCTTCCAACACCATAAGGGCAGAAGTGAACGCTGTGGGAGTTGGCGCTGCACCTGTCGCCGGGACTCCTACCGCTGGGTGATTGACAGCCTGCAAAACACACATACACACTTGTTTTTATACAGTGTCAGCATGTGAGGTCTTGCATATATCCCATATACATATACACTGTGTGTATGTCCAAATGTCTGACATCCTTTGCTGACACAGATGTGCAAATGCGCACTCACACACAGTCTGTCTAGTCCCTGACTAAAAAAGTACCGCCAATAGAATCTGACTCTCTGGAGCAGATAAACATGAACCTATTGGCACCATGCTGACTACCAGGTGTGGGCTAGGGAGGTATTCAGACCCTCAGCTTTGAGCTATAGAGCAGTAGAACTGTGTTCTCTGCAATGATGGTGCTCCATCCAGTTTTTTGGGACAAATTGGTGATGGGGTGATAATCTTGTCACTGAACATGATCATATCCTTACAGCAGTGCTACAAATTCTACTAGAAAACCTTACCTGGACAGTAAAGACAGTTACTCCAACAAAAGCAGGATACACTTTTTTTTTCTTTTTCTTTTTTTTCTTGAAGTAGTAGTAGTGAATGAGCAGGTGTCCCAATACTTTTGCCAATATAGCGTATAACTGCTTATATGTGTATAGAACTTTTTGTCTTTATATATATATAATTTTATATATATTAATTTTTATTTATTTATTTATTTTTAAGAGACTTAAAAAAAAGATACATAAAGGTGTTGACGTGCAAAGATGTACAGTATAATGAATATTTGGTCCATTTAGAGAGGCCACCCAGGTGCTTGTTCAGTCTCTTGTCACTTCAAGACTTGACTACTGCAACTCTCTTCTGGCTGGTCTTCCTCTGCGCACCATCAGGCCTCTGCAACTTATCCAGGATGCAGCGGCACGGGTCGTCTTCAATGTCCCTAAATTTAGCCATGTCACTCCACTGCTGCGTTCTCTTCACTGGCTTCCTGTAGCTGCTGCCCGCATCAGATTCAAAACCCTGACACTGGCCTACAAAGCCAAGAACGGACCAGCCCCTCTGTACTTGATGGCAATGGTAAAAAGCTGATCCACACCTAGAGTCCTTCGAGCTTCAAGTACGGCTCGGCTCAACCCGCCATCCCTCAAAATCCGTGGAACACAAGCGTACAGGCTTTTTTCTGTCCTGGCACCAAAGTGGTGGAACGAGCTTCCCCTGGGTGTTCGAACGGCCGAGTCGCTCACTGTCTTCAAACGCAGACTGAAGACCCACCTCTTTAGAGAATACTTGGACAAATAGAGCACTATGGTCACCTTATTGTCTTATGTTTAGTCATGTCTAAGCTTGGAGGTATCCTTTGATTTATTGGTCTATTCTAACTAGCTGAGGTTTTTCTTGGGTAAATAGCAAAGCACTTTGTAAGTCGCTCTGGATAAGAGCGTCTGCTAAATGCCATAAATGTAAATGAAAATTTAAAACAGTTATAAAGCATCATAAGCATTATAACTTATAAGGAGGGTCTAAGTACGGTTATATTGTCACTTTGTATCCTTATTTTTGTTTTTCACTCTTTTCCGTAATGTGAATCTGGCAGTGACGGGATGAAATGGAGCATAGACATGTTCCAGAATGACTTGGAAATAACTTATTCCACTATATATCTATATATATATATATATATATATATATATATATATATATATACTTCCGTTAAAAGTTTGTAAAGTTGCCTTTTTGGAAATAGAAATGTACAGATTTCTCTAAGGACCCTAACCGTCTGTAAAAAGAAAGTCTCTCTGAGTTTAAAAGAAAAGTGATTTTATAGTAAAAATACATTACAAAGTCAGGACCATTCTGTTGGCCTGTTTACTAAACATGCACACACATCGAAACACAGAAGAAGAGTGCATATCTGGGTGCATATCTGAGTCTGATGAGGCGTAATCTTTTCAGAGTACAGTGCTCTCATTGGGGAAATCAATTGATTTACAGAGCTCCATTTTCATCAAGTCACTTATTGCACGTATGGCTTATAATCACATAACTGTTCCAAATTACACTGGGTCATTTTGCGCTAGACGGCTTTAGCATCAGATTTGTGATTCTTCAGTCCGAGTGGTTACGGAACATTTAGCTGGTTTATGGGGCCTGTGGTATTGATTAGTAATTGCGGCGGTTTGATTACTGCAGCATCGCGAAGTACACCGTAAAACCTCGACTTATGAGAATTCACCATGTAGGCTTGCTTCTGCAGTTAATTAGCAGTAATTAGCATGAGCTCCCCCCTGAAAACACGGGCTAGATCAGCGCTTCTGTGGTGCTCGGCGTGTATTAGGCTTAGGCTGCACAGTTGTCAGCTGTTATTAATTGCAATCAACTGTTATTAGTCCACGGTGTGTTTCTCAGCACACTTCATGGTTGTACCTGTGTGTCTCGGACTGATTTGTTATTGCAGGCAATAGGTCCTTTAAGGTCTACACATACACACACACACACACACACACAAAGCAGCATTTTCTGTTGTTTAATCTGTACTTATCTGCTGTTTTTTGTTTTTTTAAGACTAATTAAGATTTCTATTGGGTGACTTACAGTGCAGCCAACAATAAAGGTAGTACGGTTTCCTTTATATAGTGGTAGTAAACCCAGCAGCACACAGAGAGCTCCAGTGTCACAGCATCTGAAGGTATCACCAGTGATGTTGGCTTTGATAGGGTTTCATTTTTTTTCCTGACTCACCAAAACAAATTTCATTGGAAGTGCAGATCCTGAAGTGTCAATCAATACCATATTTGTGTTTACAAGAACAAGACAATATTTTTTTTTATGATTTTGATTTGAGGAAAAGTTCAGTTTTAAAAAGACTAAATGACTGACTGTTGGACTCCAGACATCGATTGGGCAATATCGCTTTTACAGCTTAATGAGACAAACTCAGAGGTTGTTTTGGATTGGTTCTCCTGATCTGACCGGTGTTTAAACTGAAAAAATGGGCCACTTGGTGTTTTTTTATATATAAGTTAAACCACAGATACAAAGCCTTAGTGTATCAAATTTGATATACATGTCTCCACAGTGAACCGGCATCGGTCAAGCCCTTGAAAAATTGAGGAGTGTTCCTCTCCTCTCGTTTAGATCAAACCAGGGCTGAAAAAATGTGCCAGTTTCAAAACCCCCTTGACTCGTTATATTTACGCCCACTAGCAAAAGCCTTTTGAGCCCCATTCAAAGCTTCGACGAGGTTAATTACATCAACCTTTTTAGGCTGAGCTGCTCAGAGAAGGGCTACCCTGGCTATCTGTGCTAGGCTAAAAGCTAAAAAGACTGTGGGAGGGACCAGTTGGAGAAATGATTATAGTGTATATTCTTGTTGCAGTGCTAAAAACAAACCTATGGTATGCTATGCAATGCTCAATGGCTCCTGTGAGCCGTTGCGGTGAGCAAACCATTTTCACAGGATGTATAAATACAGCCAGGGCAAAACATAATAAAGTGTGCTATGACACATCGTGTCCTCAGTGTTCCTGAGTTGAGCTATGTTACTCCTCTGCTGCGTTCTCTTCACTGGCTTCCTGCGGATTCAAAAACCCTGACGCTGGCTACACTACAAAGCTAAAAAAAAACGGACCAGCTTCTCCGTACTTGATGGCATTGGTCAAAATCCGATCTGCACCAAGAACCCTTCAAGCTTCAAGTATGGCCTGGCTTGTCTCACCATCCTTCAAGAATCATTAAAAAAAGACCCATCCCGGCACCAAGGTGGTGGAACGAGCTTCCGGGTGGAGTCGCTTTCTTCTTCAAATGTCGCCTGAAGACCCTTCTCTTTAATCAGCACCTATCTAGCACTTATTAAGGCTTTCAATTGTACTCATGTCTGACTTTATCATTTTGACATTCAAAAGTGGTCTATACTGCCGTTTGTGGCTAGCTTGAGGTATGTTTTGGATTCTTGCCTATACAAAGTAGGCAGGGATGTTTTCTAAGTAAACAGCGAAGCACTCTGGATAAGAGCATCTCCTAAAGGCCTTAAACGCAAATGTAAGCGTGACCATACACCCTTTTACATTACAGCAATGTTTTATAGTCGTTTGACGTCAGAATAAACTGAAACTGTCAAACATGCAGATTTGAAGCTGTCGGTGAAGTAATTCATTACGTAATTACATTGGAATAGAAGAACCAAATGAAAGTAATCACTCTTGACTTCTGAGGGTTAAAGTTTACACTACCTTCAGCAGGAACAGATGAGTTCACCCATAGCAGAAGCCGAGCGTGCAGTGCACGGCACGTCTGATGAGGAGGTCTGGCTGGCGGGAGAAAAGCGAGATTGTGATGCGACCGACGTAGCACTGAAAGAAATGAGTCGTTCTCAATTCTATTAATTGCCCAACTCTTTTATGTGGACAGGAAGGAGCTAAGCCAAGGTCGGCCCTCTCCCTCGGAGGCTCTCTGTGCATTTGGGACGGCGAGCTTATTTTCCATCTCGAAGAGCGCCTGAGGGCATGGCACAGTCGGCGAAAGACAAACAGCATCGTTGTACGGCGAATTGGAATAAGAATTACCCCTGTTCTTTAGCTAACGGAGCGTAACGTTAAACACTGTACCAGCGCAGGACCTCGTACGCAGGAGCCACGGCCGCTCTCATTACCACTTATCAAGCCATGTTAAATTTACATGAGCCAGGAAACTAGCGTGTTTCCCCAAAGTGGCTCTGCTTCATGTGTGATAGCTGCAAACCAGTGTAATCCAAAACCACGCAGTGTTTTGAAATCCAAGCACCGCTGCGGCGAAATTCTTCTTCCCACGAAGAGGCCGGAAAGAGGGAGGGAGCGTAAGAGAACAAAAGGAAAAGATGTGATTACCCTTCCTCTCCCTACGCTGACATCAAATTCCCATTCCCTAAATATCCAGTGAAGTGTATTTCCCTCTTCGCTGGGATTGCTGTGTGTGTGTGTGTGTGTGTGTGTGTGTGTGTGTGTGTGTGTGTGTGTTATGTGCGTGCGAACACACACACGCGTGTTGTTGCCTTTTGGTTTGGTGGGGGCTCTCGGTGATTGAAAACAGATGCCTTGTCTTTTGTAGTCGTCTAGCCGGGAGAAGTAATGGAGAAAACAGAAATCAGGACTAGGAAAACATAAAGGAGATCTATTGCGACACAATGAAATGAGTCCGGGAAGCAATAAGCGCCAGGCGCATTCCGGTTGTGCAAAATGGTGGCCCCCTATCCCCCGTTCGCTCTCTGATGGTTTGTATAATATAATGCGGCTTCTTTGGTCCACGACGCCACGGTGAAACCCCAATTGCACCACGGCAGGGTCCAATTTGAAATGGATCCCCGCAAACCTATTGTCATCTTGCTTCTCTGGTGGTTTTGTCATTCAGATCTTCAGCTGTTTATTGCTGTTTTGTTGGAGAACTTTTCAGAGCTTTGTTTTCTGTGGAGCTTTGGGGCGGGGTGGGGGCGGGAGGGGGTTGCAGGGGTCTGTGTTGTTCACTTTGGCGCTTTACTACGTGCTGATAAACTAAACCGAAGCGGCAGAAACGTAAAGCAGCGAGATGTCTCGTCACATCCATCATCGGTGGATGTTAAACATAACACTTCAGATAGATGAATGGGTCGGTCATGTTAAGGAAGTGTGGTTAACATCTCCAGAAAGACGGATGAACTCTGAGGTTCCCTAAAGGAGAAGGAAACAGGCTAAACTTTGTTACTTTATAGTCGATTAATGACTGTGAGGAATTGATATACACAAAAATCAAGGTGCTTCAAATGGTTCTTTGAGCAAAGCCATAGAGGGTTTGTGTATGATTCCATACAGAAGCTTTTTAGGGCTGAGAAATGTTAACTAGGTATACAGTTTCTTTCATATTTAAAAAAATAAATAAATAATACATTATATATATATATATATATATATATATATATATATATATATATATACACACACACACACACCTTAATGCACCTTAATTTTAAGGAGTGTTTCAGCAAAATCTGCTTCCTTCACTGCAAAAAATTAAGTGTGTTTCGAACGAGGAATGTGTATGAGGACGACTTTTGCATGTTAAAGCACTATGCCCTTAAACCTCTGGTTCCTCTAACAATAGGAAGAAAGCCAATTGAATTATGGGTGATGTAGTCTGAATGTGAGTATCTCCGAGCCTCCATCAGCCTCTCAGCAATCTCATTAGCTGTGCATTAGCAGCTGTGTGAGGAAGGAAGGGCTTTTAGTGGATGCACTCAGGAAGTGGAGGGGGTGCCTAAGACCTAAGTGTGTGTGTGTGTGTGTGTGTGTGTGTGTGTGTGTGTGTGTGTATTGGGGTGGAGGCTGTGCACAGAGATAGGCCATACAGACAGAACAGGAAATAGAGGAAAAGGTGTGGGACTCATCATCTGAGCCTTTTCGTAGAACGCAATCAAGGCTAGCAGCCTCCACCGCACCGCTGAGCAGGCGGCCATACATCTCCATCCAGGTGTTAGCACGGGAATCCAATCTTGCAAATGTCTGAGTTTAAATATGAGGGAGAGAGAGGGACCGAGAGAATCACTCTGACTCATCTCGCCGTCTTCACGCTGCCGTCTCGTCCTGTCTCATCTGTTAGTCCCGGCTCATAGTCGCTCCTGTCATGTGTGATTTCTCCCATGGCTCAGACACATCAGGGCGTCTGCACAAGCCCAGGTTTCACTCACACCTTCTCAGCACACCCATGAATGAGGTCCTGCTACACTGACTGCACAGCCCAGCACTGTACCCTAGAGCTGCGCAATATATCATTTGCTAATGGTGCACAGTGTATGGTTTACTAATCCCCCATAGCCTAAACCAGGGGAGGGGAACTTTGGTCCTGGAGGGCTGGATTGCTGCACAGTTTGGTGATTTTACAGCTCAAGGAGTCATCAGTTAGCCCTGTCAAACTGAATGTCTCGACGGCAATCCGGCTCTGGTGTTGTCCCAGATATGTGTATGTATGTATAAACGTGTGTATGCATGCACAGTAGTCACATTGCAGGATAGATTTTGCAGAGCAACAAAAAAATTGCCAGTGTCAGTTTTGTCCAATATCGTGCAGCCCTACAGAGCAAGTTAAAGATGTGTGCATGTTCAGTGTCTAAGCTAAAATGTAGCAGACATTATTTAATATTATGATGTTATGTAACATAACAATAAGGTGATTTACAAGCGTGGCTCTATTCAAACCACTCCTGCATTTATTTATTTGTTTATTTATTTATTTTTTAAATAAAGCAACTTGCACAAGTAGTACAATGCATAGTACAATGGCATAGCAACACCCAAACTGACTAGATGGTTGTGTCCCATGTTGTCAATATTATTAGTTTGTGCATTTCTGACAGCTGCGCAAACTGGGCTAATAACATCTGACCTATGTCAAAAAATGAAGGTAGCTCTGTGTGTGCTTATACGTGAATGAGGCCTCCTTTGTTGTTGGTTGCACTGTATTATTTTCCAGGCAAGTTTGCTAATTTGGTGTGCAGTTTGAATTGCTAAACACTTATAGATGTGTTTAATCACAATAACACTTGTTCAGAAAGATAAGAAAGACTTTTCAGGTTCTTTATATATCAAATAAATGCAACTAAAAAGAAAAATACTATATATTTGTTTTGTTAATAGCCTTGCGGTTTTCTAATACTGTATATTCTTTGCTATTCTTTGTGGTAGTGGTTTGGTGCTGGCTGACCAGCATAACAGTGATCAGTATATAACCCTCTGTGACCAGCGACCAGCATACAAGCATTCAAAACACAGCATATGGAGGGTTGTTCGATAATCTTGCACAATGTATTGTTTTCTAATCCCCATAGACTATATATTGTTGGCTAATCACCATAGTATATATTAATAACTAATCTTGCACAATATGCTGTTTGCAAATAGCCTATATTATTTGAAGGTTCAGCACAATAAACCGTTTGCTAAATCCTAATTCCCATAACCTGTGTTGTTTGCTAATCATGCACTGTGTATAGTTTGTTAAACACATGGTTAATATGTAGATATATCTATTTTACTTGCTAATCGCATTATCACTTCTATAATACTTCTATTGCAGAAGACTGCAGCATGCAGATGCAAATGTTTTTTTGTGTGCTGTGAGCACACTGACAATATCAGATGCTCTGTAGGTGTTTAGGTTTTTGGGATCAGCTCTGTTTTGCTGTACTGGGATTTCTGACCTGGCTGTTGTCCAGGCTGTTCATGCGTTGTTTGTAATATCGGGATTGATTATGATGGTACTCCCCACACAGACCCAACACTGTGATTAAGGTTGTAGAATCAAACTCCCTCTGAAACAGTACATGGACAGCCATCCGAATGAACACACATACATGCAGGGTCATGCAGGAGATCTGTTGCCATGTCCCTGATAATTATTATTATTTCTTTTTTTGGTAACGATATTTAGAAGAAGTGTTGGTGCTGAAATATATTACGTTATCTCAACTACCCATGAGTCAGTACTGATATAAGACATTTGGGGGGTCTGGGTGAAATCGGTCCCCCTTACTGTAGATACTTGATGTGGTTGCACCCTTAAAACAGCCTGATTCAGCACACCTGATTAAGCTCAGATTCCAAAGGAGGTTGTGGAATCTCTGAATCAGTGCTTTTACACTGATGCCGATAAGCCATAACATTAGGCTAATGATCATACACTAATGCCTAATGTAGAGTAGGTCCCGCTTGTGTCGCCAAAACAGATCTGAGCATTCAAGGAAAGACCTCCATGGCACCAAGATGTGGCAGAAGGTCCTTTTAAGTCGTATGAAGTTTTGAGGTAAAGCCTCCATGGATCACCTCCATGACCCGGTCACTGGTTGTCCTTTCTCGGACCACTTTTGGTCTAAGCATACCAGGAAAAAAAAACCCAATTGGTCTTGCCATCACAATTTGGTCTTTGTCAGTGTCTCAGATCCTTATGCTTAACACATCACCTTCAAGAACTAACTGTTTACTCGCTGCCTAATATACCCCAACCCTTGACAAATGCAACTGTAGATGAAGATAATCAGTGTGTTGCTAATGTAATGGCTAATCTGTAACCAGCAGTATTTATGCTTTTTTAAACTCAGTTCCTGAGCTGTAACACCTTTTAAACATCGCTTCTCAAAATATCTTGACCTGTTGGGGTCGTGCTGTGTATTTCGAATGTGTGTGTCTGAGTGTGTACACAGTGTGCTTCATGTGTCACTAACTTTGAGATCAGTAAAGTTAGCACACCATCAGACGAGCGCTCCTCAAAAAGCTGTCGCGTGAGCATGAAGCGCCAGGTTTGTTTTGCAAAGCATTCCGTATCCCTTTGACTCCGTTTGTTTGAAGTGACTGGAGAGTGATGGAGGGATAAAGCATGATAGAGAGAGAGAAAGAGAGAGAGAGAGGGTGAGTGGTTATCACTCCGTATGGGATTGCATTGTGGAAACAGCTGCTGTTGGCGGAACAGCATGTTCTTTCAGGCTGAGAGAGAGAGAACGAGAGACAGTGAGAGAGAAAGACGGGGAGGGTGGAGGAGAGTTACGGAACAGTCTGGAAGAGTCCAGTCTGTGGCACAGCCAGACTCACCCCACTTCCTGTCTCCTGCGCTGAATGAGGCTCGGGTCAGGCTGCTGAGAGGACAGCACGGCTGCTGCAAAGGGCAGCTTTGATGAGCTAACTCTGGGACATGAGTGTGTATGTGTGTGTTTGTAAGCTCTCTCTCTCTTGCTTTCGCTCTCTCTTGCTCACTCGCTCTCGCTCTCACACACACACACACACACACACACACACACACACACACACACACACACACACACATCCTGTCTCTTTGCTTTCCAGTCTTTCCCAGCCCTAGAACTGATTCTTGGGTAAGAGGCCCATCGATTGGCTCCAAAGAGCATCTGGCACTAAACAAAGACAAATGAAGGATCTTAGCTTTCTGTCGCTCTCGCCCTGTCTCTCTAATACACATACACACTCCCAAAATGCTGTTCGTCTCTAAACACACCTGTAAGATATACTTAACACTAGTCAAACTCAAAAATCTGAAAAAAAATCTGATTTCTCGCCAACCATAAATCGGTTGTTATATAAATCAAAAAATGGGTGTTCCCCAGTAGATCAGGAAGTCAGCAGCAGGAAAGCCAGCAGCGGGTGATTAATGTCTCTGCCGCCGCTTGATCTTCTGGCTCCGGCCTCCTCCACATGCGCAGAAACAACACAAGGGCGTCTTTTCATTTGATCTAAAAACAGTGAGCTTACTGATGCCGCTGATACGAGGCCGCCACTGATGGACCGGCTGATGGATGGGGTTTTGACCGGAGGAAGTGGGCAGGAAATCTCTCCAAACCCACCCTGGGCAGATCGTTGCTCTGCTGGTCTGCCCATGCTAAGATATATTAGGGCGCGGTATGGACAGCCATGACAGATCCCATGCTGTACATGCCAAAAAACAGCGGCCCCTTGCCCAGACATCACGTCAATATGGACTTAGCAGAGACGTCGCTGGACGGCTGCTCTACCAACGACTGTGTAGAGTTTGGAATAGCCAAAGAATTTAGCATGAGTAAAACATTGGGAAATGTTGTATTCTCCAGTGCGGAGTCAGGATGATCAGGTTCTATTAGCTATTCTAATATCCATATTTATGTGTTAATATCAATCTGAGGAATCTTTAATATTATTAAAAAAAGAAAAAAAAATCGGGCAAAAGCCAAAATACCCGACGTGACCACTTGTCTAATACGCAGTAGGTCCTGTGGTATCTGCCACCAAAATGTTTACATCAGATTGTTCTGTAAGTTGTGAGGTCAAGCCATCGTGGGTCGGACTTGTTACAGTGCATCCCACTGGTATACGACGCGCCTGTCTCCAGCCACCCGTGTAAAAGAGAATGGGACTAACTGGACCGAGCAACCTTCTTCCATTATACCAAGCTCTGCTTCCAATGCCCATGTCCTTAATCTTTTTGTGTGTGTCTGTGTGTGTGGTTTGTGCCACAGTAGTTTTTCTGCCGGTTCAGTCCAGATGGCATAGCTGTCCTTATCCTTGCATATCGGTGAGCTTTGGGTGTTTAGCATCCTTTTTGTAGGTTTTTTTTTTTTTTTTTAAACCATTGTTGGTCCCTCCAACCCAGAAATCTGGCCTTAAGGATTTGGTCCTTGTTAAAGTCCCTCAATTCTTCATGTTGCCAGTTTCTCTTGACCGTTCAGTTAGCATCTAACATACTGAATATCCCAGACCTTGGTATGTCTTGTAATTGCTGTTTACATTTACATTTATGGCATTTAGCAGACGCTCTTATCCAGAGCGACTTACAAAGTGCTTTGCTATTTACCCAAGAAAAGCCTTAGCTAGTTAGAATAGGCTAATAATTCAAAAGATACCTCTAAGCTTAGACATTACTAAGCACAAGACAATAAGGTGACCATAGTACTCTATTTGTCCAAGTATTCTCTAAAGAGGTGGGTCTTCAGTTTGCGTTTGAAGACAGTGAGCGACTCGGCCATTCGAACACCCAGGGGAAGCTCGTTCCACCACTTTGGTGCCAGGACAGAAAAAAGCCTAGACGCTTGTCTTCCGCGGATTTTGAGGGATGGCGGGTCGAGCCGAGCCGTACTTGAAGCGCGAAGGGCTCTAGGTGCGGATCGGCTTTTGACCATTGCCATCAAGTACAGAGGGGCTGGTCCGTTCTTGGCTTTGTAGGCCAGTGTCAGGGTTTTGAATCTGATGCGGGAAGCAGCTACAGGAAGCCAGTGAAGAGAACGCAGCAGTGGAGTGACATGGCTAAATTTAGGGACATTGAAGACGACCCGTGCCACTGCATCCTGGATGAGTTGCAGGGGCCTGATGGTGCGCAGAGGAAGACCAGCCAGAAGAGAGTTGCAGTAGTCAAGTCTGTAAGTGACGAGAGACTGAACAAGCACCTGGGTGGCCTCTCTAGAGAGGAAGGGTCGAATTTTCCGACTTCTGCTGTTGTTGTTGTTACTCAACTCAAGATAATCAGTGTTATTCACTTCATCTGTGAATGGACATTTTTTGATAAGGTAATCTCTCCTGGACTGCTAATTGGTTAATTTCATGATTTATTTTTAGAAATCCTGAAATCAAGCATGCAGTAAGAAAGTGAATTTGCCTGTTTGCCATCTTTAATCTCAACCTTTAATTTGCTTGAAAGGGTCCCGTGTATTATTCTGGTTACATGTGACTAATTCACGTAGTGTGACTTGCAATTTCAGCTGCTTGTGCTCTCACATTCTTTGCTCAGTCAAAAACATTTCCAATTTATAAGCTTATTTCTAATGCTTTAGTTAAATACTCAGCGAATGCTAAGATGAGTTCGGATATTTATATTGAAAGTTCCCTTAAACAAGTAACGTCAAGTATACAGAGAACATAAAATACACACAACGCATGATCAACGCTCATAACGTGTGTGTAAATAGACCTGAGAACTTGGTAGAATCATTAACAATGACATATACAGCTCTGGAAAAAATAAAATTAAATATTTTTTTTCTTACATTTGCATCTCTACCTGTATGGCAGCCATTGTATTCCAGACATTTCATCAAACAAAGCTGAGTTACCTGAATTTATATACTATGAATGGCATAAAGTCACCCAACAGCAATGTGAAATACTAGTGGAGATCCTGCCAAGACATAAAAGCTGTAATTGGCAGTCAAGGTTATTTCACCATAGTGATTTCTGAATGCTCTCAAAATTCAAATATTAGTGCTGTGTTGTTTAAATTTGAATAATAACTTATTTGCATTATAATTGTTATAATAATTTATTTGCATTGTTTGAGCAGTTGTCATTTCTGCAAATAAATGCTCTATAGAGCAAGAATTTTATTTGGAATTTAGGGGAAATGTTGTCTGTGGTTTATGAAATACAATGCAAATGTTCATTTCCCTAAACACATTGCCCATAAATAGTAAAACCAGATAAACTGATAATGTAGGGTGGTCTCTTATTGTTTTCCAGAGCTGTATATTCAGCACTTCCATCAGAAAACAATGAACCAATCATAGCAGAGAAAACCATGCATAGAATATTATAAACCACTGCTATAAGGTGTTTAAGCTAGGGTTGGCCCGATCCAGGTTTTTTGGCTTCATTTCATTCTAGGTGTCTTAATACGGAGTATCCAGTCTGATCTTTGTGTGTCTTAATACTGAAGTAAAATCACTGTATTCATGATTTATTTTGTCCGGTTGCCAGCATTTCTAAAACAGCCTTTTTAAAGTGTGCCTATTGTCTTAAAATACCCTATGATGCTTCTAATGTTGTTGATTACTGATGTGAACTACCTATTTTATAGTGTCCTGAATGTTCTACGATTCAGTTTTCTATAACGTGTGCAGACAATACACAAACATCTGGAGGAAAAGTGAATCAATCTCCATCAAAGCACAAGAACCATAGATATTACATTAAGTTGCACACTGCAGACCGGTTTTGTGACCTGAGAACCCTCCTCACTGATGCAGGTGGTGAATAATATATGTTCATGGTACTCTTCTAGAGCACAGTGGTAAAAACAAAGGGTTGGAAGTGGATTGGGCTAAAAATAGCCAATTCCAGTCCACTGGATCAGATTGGGACATTCCTATCTTACTCGATCAGCACATTCAGGTGTCTGTAATGTGTCCATAAACTTCTGCCTCTAAAGTGAGGCAAGTTTGTAATGTTGCTGATATCAGAGAGCTGCTTATTAAAAAACGTTCCTTACTCCTTTCCTCCATTTATGTTGACCGATGAATTGTAAAGGGCAGCTGGAGTTTTCAAATTGGGTCATCTAATTGAAAACCAAAATGAGGTTATCAGGTTTTAATAACTGAGAACTAACCTCACCTACCTCTGTAAGTAAGCAGTCAAAGCAGTTTCGTTTCTGTTGCTTTGTTCACACGCCAGCGGCTGTAGACGTTACCGCAGGGGCTGTGGTGGTCTTCTGGCTTCGGAACTCGTATGAGCTCATTCCAGCGCTGGCTTAGCGTTAGCTCCCTCCCAGCTAACGTCTGCCATGGGCCTTCCAGCAGGGGCTTGGGTAACACTTCTGGCTTTAAACCATACATGAGCTCACCACAAGTCTGGACGAACGCCTACTGCGAAGCTACGTAGGAACTGATAGGAGTGTGTTTATAGTGGAAGGGAAGTTGAAGAACGCTCTATCATTCTGCCCCTTTGGTCAACATTACATCAGTACTCTAAATTCACCCAAAGCAAGAGCTGGACACTGCAGCTGGTGGGAATAGCTTATTAGAATAGAAACTGAGTATAAGCATGGTAAAATAATGTCTTTCTGATGTCAGTGCTAGGCGCTAGGTGCTAATGCCTTGCTGGGTGTTAGGTGCCTTGCTCAAGGGCACCTCAGGTCATGAATGTTGTGGAAGGAGAAAGTAGTCCCGGTTGAACTGGAGATCGTCTAGTCCTAAGATCGCTCATGCAGAACAGCAAAGTTCTCAAACCACCTTAAGATTTGAATCCGTTTCAAATGTGTCTGGGATGCATTTGAAACTGACGTTTACACCTGCAGTCTTGGATTAGTCCTATTGTGTGTGTGTGTGTGTGTGTGTGTGTGTGTGTGTGTGTGTGTGTGTGTGTGTGTGTGTGTGTGTGTGTGTGTGTGTGTATATACACACAGACAGATTTAAAGGCATGGAAAGACCTGGAGTAAACGGGGTCTTTGTGTGTTTAGATGCTGAGCTTTATTGATTCCAGTGGATCGGTAATAAAATGTCTCACACATTACACACTTTACTTATCTTATGTCATTGAAGTCAGGAAATGTGATGAGTTATAGGTCCAGGAACGGGAGATGGTCCAGATTTGATAAGATTATCAAGTTCAGATAATCTCACTGTTCTCCTTTACTTCATTTATCAGTGTCTTTTTTTTATCCTGAGCTTCAATTGTAAATATATAGGTATTGTTGTTTTGATTGGTGTGTGTGTGTGTGTGGGGAGTGTTGTAGATGCTTGGTGACATGGTTCAATAGCAGTAGTGTGATCCTTCACTGCCTCTCAGCACGTCCTTCATATCCTTTATCATTTTCTATTGCCTCTAAATCTGAGGTCATGACAGATAAGCCTCAGAGCAGTGTGTGTGTGTGTGTGTGTGTGTGTGTAGACTGGAAAAAGACTCTATCAGGATCACAATAACTGAAAAATATCAGAGCACTCATGTCAGGAGTTAGCAGAAGCATTGGAGGAAGTGTGTGTGTGTGTGTGTGTGTGTGTGTGTGTGTGTGTGTGTGTGTGTGTGTGTGTGTGTGTGTGTGTGTGTGTGTGTGTGTGAGGGAGAGAGAGAGAAAGTGGGTAAAGGAGTAAGTGATGAAAGAAGGCTTAATTTCTCTGGGACTCAATAACCTACCCTTTTGGCCAATCAAGACAGAGAGGAGCAGTATCGTGTGTAATGAAGATGAAAGGAAGAACTTCAATGGAAGCAGCTTGGTAACGTTTCCAGTAATAACGGGCTTTCGTCCCTCTGACAGAACACCAGCCCTGCTTGTATTTAGCCATTACAGCGATTCCCTGGGAAAGACCGCTCAGCCAAAAGTAGATGTATATGATGGCGTTTGAGTGGTTTCTGGTGCAGGTGATTGCTAGCACATGCAGTGGGTGGTATTTTGCAGGATAGCGTGATTGCACCTAGTCCGCTCCCCTGATTGCATGGTGCGGAGGAGATTTACAGGCGGAAGCAAAAGCCATTGATCAAAGTTTGAGGACAGCAGCGGCTCGAGAGAGAGAGGGAGAGAGACCTTCAGAACATCACAGCACAAATCAACAGCTGTAACCTTTCGTTCTCATCTACCCCTCTCGCTCTCGCGCACTCTCTCTCTCTTTCTTTCTGTCTCGCAACCTCTCTGTGCCCCCCCTTCCCATCCCGTCCACTCTCCCGTCTCTCTTTCTGACCCCATCTTCCTCCCATGAAACAGATCTCAATTGCTGTGTGTGTGTGTGTCCATGCGTGCACACTTGCACAAGGGCACTCGCGTGTGTCAATCTGGGGGAGAATGCATTAACATTTATGACTTGTGATGGCGGCCTTGATAGTGAGACAGGGTTGACACACACACTGACACACACTCGTCCCTGCTGGCCCATTGGCACACCGCGCTGTCACACACGCTGCCCATTAGCATGCCGGCTAACCGCTCTTCTGCATCCATTAGAATAAATGTGTGTTAATGGCCGGGCCTCGGCTGTCTATCACTGATTAGAATGAATATGGCTGGAATAAGGCCGGAGCAGATGAGCCCTCACGCTTCTGCTCTGACCTGACAACCTCGCCACCCACCCACACACCACCAGCTGAAGGAGTGCTGACCTCTACCATCACATCAGATCAGAGCATTACAGTGTGTGTGTTTGTGTGAGAAGAAATGAGAGGAGGACTGAACCGTAATTAATTTTTGAAGTGTGAGGTGAGACCGGGCAGATGCATCATGTGTGTATTGTGGCTTTGTGTGTCAGGAAGGGCTTTTTTATTATTTGATTAAAGTGTAAAGCCATTTTGGTCCTCAATAAAGTTTTAGTAGCAAAGACTTGACCTTCAATGTTAACTATTTGAACTTTTTTAAATAGAATGACTGTCTATTGAATGTAACCCCACACCCTAACCCTAACCTTTTCCTTAACCTTACCCATGAATCAACCCTAAAACCAAGTAAGAACTCTAACCTAAATCTTAAATGTAATCCTAAACCTAACCCTTACACTTTTAGGGTTAGATTTAAGATTAGATTTAGGGTTTAGGTTAGAGTTACGGTTAGGTTTTTCGGGTTTAATTTATGGGTAATGTTAGGGTTTGGAAGAAAGGTGACTGACATTTTTTTTCTGAGGAACTTAATAAATAAAAAAGAAATAAAAAATTTATAGGTTAATGTCAGTTTTTGTCATTGACTACTGGTCCACAAGAGAAACACAGCAAAGACCACACATCCCCTGCAGTGTGAAATGGGTTCCGTTTACTTAGGCCAGGCATGCTGCAAAGCTTCCTCATAAGCCCTTTTGTTTTCTTCAGTATTTATTCATACTTAACAGATTATGGATGTGGCTCCAGAGTGGCACCGTCTAAGCCTTGGCGCCACCATCGAGAGGCTGCTGGTTCGAATCCCGGTGATGCCACAGCCAGCCACAGCCATCAGTGGCCGAGAGTTCCAGAGAGCGCAGTTGGCCCGACTCACTCTGAGTGAGTAGGATGACCTCTCTCCAAATCTCAGTGTGTGATGCTAGCCAGCGCCCATCACTGTCAGCGGATGTAACAGGACTGGCAATTAGTGTTCTCCTCCAAGAGTGTTCAGCTGCTGTTGCAGTAGTGGCAGTTTGAAAAGATGTGGTGATTGCTTCCTGACTCAGAGGAAGCACATGGTGGCCTTTACTCTCCCAGCACTCGTGGCATTGGTGACTGGGGGAGTCTATATCTGCTGGGTAGAAATTGGAAATGAAAAAAAAAAACCATTAGGTATTGTTAAATATGTTGCTTCTAATGAAACAGTGTATCCGAGAAGACCGTATGTACACTTTCTTGCTCATAAATATGTGTTTGCACGTCCATGTTGTTGAGCGTGGGTGCTTTTATATTGTGCTTGTGTGAGTGTGGTGAGGGGGATTGGATTTGCATGTGTTGTCCTTGGTCAGGGGGCTGGGTGGGATGGTAATGAGGCTGAATTCATTGGGCTCTGTGGTGATCTGAGCCCATTTAGCCGCGGTGCTGTGCGCTTTTCGCTGACTCGCCCAACTCTCGCCCTTTCCAAACAACTTCTAAATAACCTTGTGCTGCCAAGCTGATACCAGTCCTGCTGAGAGAGAGAGAAAGAGAGAGAGAGAGAGAAAGAGAGAGAGAGAGAGAAAATGAGAGAGAGAGAGAGAGAGACTCCTGCCAGCCAATAAGTGCATCTCTCTCTCTGTCTGCACACACATACTAACTTTGTTGCTAACAGACAGACTCAGGCTCCACTTTTGAATGGGTAGAGAGAGTGACTGTGGTAAATTGAACATTACTTATTTGACTTTCCACTGTGGCATGCATAATGGCTCCTCCAACAGGGGAAAGTAAGAAAAAAGGAAACAAGATTATGCGCTCTGATTTAACCTCCATGGCTTCACAGATTGAGCGGTTTGAGTCTCCCCTTGCTCCTGTCGATAGGCCTGCTCCGAACAGAGCACAAATGATAGGGAGAAATTTAGACACATTTTATCGGGGCTCAAAAACGGGCCTTGGCAGGACTGCGGTTCTTTCACAGGCACTCATGAAATGACTGATTTACATAAAACTCAAAAATCTCTATGATGCCATGACACTTGTGATGTACAAAGTAGGTCAAGCTCTTGCAGTACACCAATCTATCCAATAATCACGTGTGCACACACACACACGTTCTCTTTAGGGCTGCAGTATTGCTTGCTAATCGTTATCACAGTATTGACCTGTATAATATATTACAGAGGGCTGCAGTATGAAAAGGGGCCTCTAAATAATAGAGGTGTAACGGTACACAAAAGTCACAGCCATTCCACCATTACGCAGTCTGTTCCACTTGGTGTCGTATAGTCTCCCCTCAGGTAGCTGATGTGACTTATAGTGAGTTAAGCAGCTAATGTAAACGTTAGCATGTCAGATATTACTGTAGCGATATGTGCAAATCCACTACAGCTCCCATAGTTCCATGTATGTCAGACCTTTACTTGATAACGACTTTCCCCTTTACATTACTGGGTGGAGCTGGCGCTTGTGAAATGTGATTCTACGTCACGCCCCGCTGTGAATGTACCAAGCATGTCTTTTGCTAATATTGGCTCTCCTCTCAATGTAGAGTGGGCGGTCCTACATCATGTGGAGTGGTCAGTCTTACATCAGTATAACCCTGCCCGGGCACAAGACTAACATGGCTCCGCCCTCGCTTCGGGTCTGAGCAACCTGGCAAGCAGAAACGCTAAAGCTCCAACTAACTAACTGCCCCAGCGCAGCACTGTACCCAGGGGGAGCCATGGCCTGCTGCCCACCCTCACTCCACCACCCACACTGGGTAGCTGCTCCCCCAGTGTCGAATTAGAGATATCAACACACATTTATTAGCATATTAAGGCGGTTCTCAGAGAGGTCTGATGAGAGCATTTTGATGATTTTCGAGGAGTGTTGCTTCATATTGCTGCTTTGTGTTTCCTATTTCAACTTTACTGAACGCTTCTCTTAACACCCAGGTTTAGTATTACACAGAAATTCTGTGTATCATAATGTGCTCCCGGGGGCTAAAAAAAAAATAAAAACACACTAACTAGTGTCACATCTTTCCAAACCAAGCAAGCACTCAAAGGGATCAAATGAGAGGAGAGTTGTACAAGGATGGACAAAACATCAAGAGCCCCCCCCCTCTCTCTTTCTTTGATTGCCTCTCTGCTGAGTGAGTAAGAGCCATCTCTTTCCCAAGAGGTTAATCCCTTTGCTTTCCACACAGAAATAACCATGGCAACAAGTTATCCTGCGCCAAGTATGGCCCACCGGATAAAGCCATCGATCAGACTGAAGTAGTGGCACGTAGCACCCTTTCGCCCTTTAACCTGCTGGGCCTTTTTACAAGACACGCACGTACACACAAGCACCTCAATACACAACATCCTGCACCTTGGCATTTCAAATGGGCACAAGAAAAATAAGGTCGTGAGCATGGCGCAGGAACAGGAGATGGCCCTGTGTTTGTGAACTGCCCGCTTGTCACAGTGGACACAGTGGGAAAACGATGTCTGTCCTGTGGGATTTCACCTGGAAGGGCTATTCAGTGCCAGCCACTCCAAACCTGAGACTCGCTCTTGTTGCCTGCAGGAGAGATTGCCCCTCATTTTCTAATTTCTCTCCAACTCCAGAAAATTAAACAGAAAATAAATGGCATCAACTTGGAAGTGTACATTTATTCAGCTAAGCACAATTGGTAAGTCAAAAAACTTTGCTATATGGCCAAAATTATATGGACACTCAAACCTGATTGTTGTCATCCTGAAAGAAAAAAAGGCCTTTTTTGCTAAGCATGTTCCATCACAAATCATGGCAAACCTCTGTACACCATAATTCCATATCCGCCCCCCATCCCCCCACCCCGCCACACACACACACACACACACACACTCACAAATCAAACTTTGCAGTTTTGACTGGTCATTCAGGTAGGTAGCTCACTTCTGGCATTTGGCAAACCCAAGGTAGATTCAGGGTAAAACGGTGGCAATGTGTATCTACAGTGGTTGTGTGCTGTACCCCACTCCAGCTAAGGGGGCTGATGCACATGGTGAGGCTGGTGTGGAGCAATGGATAACACCACTACCTGCTAGTGAGCAACCGCAGTAGGTGGGAGACTGGGGTTTGATTCCCAGTCCTGGTGACTACACTGCGATACACCAATAAGAGTCCTTGGTCAAGACTCTTAACACTACATTGGCTCACCTTGCTGGTTGGATAGGATAAGAGCGTGTTTCTTGGGGGGTCAACAAATGCCAAACACTTTATACAATTTATACATAACGTAGGCATCAAGAAACACACATTCAGTCAGTCAGTCAAGCATTTGTCTGGTTTTGTACTGCTGAGGACATCAGGTCATTGGTTAAGCATATGTGCTGTATGCGCAGGTGTATGATGCGCATACATTTACAGGGGAGCTCGAAGCTTGCCCAGGCAACTGCCTACAAGCATACAAATAGCACAAGCCTTTGCTTTCCTACTTCCCCCTGTTCTAAACAGTGTGCGCTTGAATGCATTACACTATCAGTGCTGTAAATGACATGCTACGAGTTCCATGCAGCCCAAGTGTAAGCTAAGGGAAGCTAACCTCACATGCTTGAGATTCTTCATCCAGCTGTGTAGCTTGCGTACACACACTTTGTATGTAGCCCACGGGGGTTTGAGTCATCCTCTCTGGTTACCAATGGCTCGTCCCAGGATGCATTGCTCTCTCCGCAACCCCCAGCCTCTCGCCCCTGTAGTCCGACTTCTGAGCCTCAGCACTCCAAGTCCAGGATGTGATGTTTATGTAAGTGTCCTCTTGCTCTGTGGGAAATTTTTTCTCATGAACTCTTCTTAGCTGACTGCGCCTCTCTAGAGCTTTTATTAAGTTTCTCTCCTTTAACTTTCAAGGATTGTCTGACCAGACAGCAGATGCCATTTGCTTGAAATACATTCTCTCTCTTTTTCTTTCTGCAACCTCCAAAAAACTTTCATTTTTCATTTTTGCTCTCATATCTCAAAAAGTGCTTTTTCAGTGATAATCCACTAGGCTCGTTGGTTATTGCATTTATTTAATGAAAAATCCAGGCTCCCTGGAAGACGAGGAGGCAGGGTTGCAGTGAGCGCGGGCAAGCGAGCATGCAAGCACGAGAGAGAGAGAGAGAGAGAGAGAGAGAGAGAGAGAGTGGGAGAAGGGAAGGAGAATTGCGAGGTTTCTCAGAGTGTCCGTGATGGAGGCCAGTGTTATTAAGTGTGGCGATGGTGTGGAACTGAGGCTGTGTTCCTTTGGCCCTAGGCTTGTTATTAAAGCAGCTCAGGCTGAGGCGATTTCACCCAGATATCCTCCCTCGCTCGCTCTCTTTCGTCTGCTCATTCTCTTTCTCTCTGTCTGTCTTCATTTCTCTGTCTTTCACTGTCTCTCTCCTGTGCTCCTTCCCTCAGCTTCAAACACCAGCTACGCCTGAACAGGCCTGTAACACTAGTTCCCAACTATGTAAAGGCTCTGCTCATCTTCGTCATAAAGAGTTAGAGAGACAGAGACGGGAAGACAGAGGCAGCATTGGCGAAACATCTTTCTGACGGCCTACATTTCAGGTTACCTCAAGCGACCTTGTCGAATGTAAGCGCACGCAACTCTGTGAATGGCTGGCAGCCTGTACCGCACTCGCTCTTGTGAGTATTCTCTAACAGTGCTGTTTTTGGAAGAGCTCGGCGAGAGTCGCATTTCGTTTCAGCGCTGGCCTGGCGTCAGAGTTGCATCGCAGTGCGCTGAAAAGTCCGCAGAGAGAGAGAGAGCGAGAGAGAGAGAGTCATCTTTGACTCTTCCTGTTTCACTGCCAATATGCTGCATGATGGTAATCTGTCCACATATGCTGAGGGAGGAAGCTTGGCCTTCCTAAGCCTCCTCGTCCTTCTCTCATCTCCTCTTTGCTCTCTCTCCTTCTTCCTCTCTCTCTTGCAACTCCATCATTCCATCTCTCCCAGTGTGACATCCCCCCACACACACTCTTTCTCTCCGCTAATGAGTCCCTCTGGACAGGCATAAAAAGGGCCTCTCATCAGCCATCTCTGAGATGAGTGCGGCTTCAAAGAGCCTCCCCAGACATTAGCATAACAAGGCTACCTGCAGACGCTGGCAGAGACAGAGACACGGAGACAGAGACAGCTTCTCCACTCTTACCTAGACAGCATGAATCATTTAACGGCCCTGGCCTGCCCAAGTCTCGGCCCCTGGCCAGGTGTTTCATAGACCACCCCTTTACCACCCCCTCACTTGTGGCCTGTGTCTCCTCCTGGAATCCCTCATGGTGCTGGCAAGCAGAGAACCTGCCACCATTTACTCTCTATTTCCTCAGCCAAGACAAAGACAAAGAGAAAAGCTCACACCATTTAGGTCTATGAACACATCCAGGACTTCCTATTTTTTTTTTTTGTTGTTTTTTTGTTTTTCTCGTAGTTTACATTCACATCTACATTTATGCATTTAATAATCTGCTGTTTAATTATGCAGTTTTATCACCATCAGTAGCGTTTAAGCGTGGCAAGTGTTCTTGGTGCCAGACGGGCTGGTTTGATCACTGCTGATCTCCTTAGATTTTCAGCACAGCGGTGTCTACAGTTTACTCCGAATGTTGTAATGATGAAAAAACATCCTATGAGCAGCAGTTCTGTTGACGGAAGCACCTTGTTGGTGAGAGAGGTCAACAGAGAATGGCCAGACTGGTTCAAGATAATAAAAAGGTTACAGCAACTTATTCAACACATTTGTGGTGAGCAGAAAAGCATCTCACAATGCACAAGATGTTCAACCTTGAGGTGGATGAGCTACAACAACAGAAGCCCACGTTGGTTTTCCATTCTATGAGTCCAGAATAGAAAGCTGAGGCTGAAATAGGCCCAGGCTGACCAAAATTGGCCAGTTGAAGACTAGAGAAACATAGCGTGGTCTGGGGAATCTCTGTATCTGCTGAGGCATATACATAGTTGGGTAGCATGAATCCTACTCAACGTGCCTTAAAGACTGGTGGAGGTGGTGTAATGGTGTGAGGAATATTTTCTTGAAATTCTTGGGTCTGCTAATATCAGTTATCGCTTGAATGCCTCGGCCTGTTTGAGGACCATTGCTGACCATGTGCATGCCTTCATGGCCACAGTTTACCGGTCTTCTAATGTTTTATCCACCATGATAATACAGCGTGTTACAAAGCAAAAGTAGTCTCCGACCTCATGAACATGACTGTGAGTTCAGTGTTCTTTAGTGGCCTTCCCAGTCACTGGATCTGAATCCAATAGCAGATTCAATGCATGAAAGGCCTCCTGAAAAACGTCTGCAGGAATTGTGTGAAGCTGTCGCATTAACTTGGATCAGAATCTTGAAGGAATGTATCCAACATTCTTTGGAACCCATAAAGACTTGAGGTTGCTTTGAGAGCAAGTTTGGCCCTTAATCCGTGTTCGTATAGCTGTCCTTATAAAGTGCTCAGTGTATGTAAATAAATGTGACTGGCTGTCCTGTACCAAAAAAAAAAAATAAAGAAAGAAATAATAATAAAAAAGCCTGGGCTGAAATGTACGGAACAAACTGTTACGATTGAATTGGCATCCTCGGGAACATCGGGGAAAATCAGCTTCAGGCCTTGTGGATGTCTGGAACCTTTGTCTGAACCTTGGCTATGCAATGATGCATGTGCTTATCGACAAGGAACAGCATGTTTAGTCAGTTTCGCCCCCAATCCTTGCTACAGACTTTCTGCAGAAGAGATATTCATTAGTGTGAAAGGGCAGATGAAACTGTTGTAGTTTGAATGAGTTGGTCATATGTAAACGTGTTCATGGTTATGACATCACAGACATGACTAATGTAAAAATCAGCTTTTACCTAGCGCTTCAACCTCAAACTCGTATTTTTAAAAAAATGCCTTATTTTCTTCTAGATTTTGCCTTGGCTGGGCTTTAAGGTGTTTCTATGATGGTTGAAAGCAGAAGCTAGACACATAAAACAGACCCTGCCGACTGACCTCAGTCTGATTTCAGTCTGAGGCACATGAGGAGCATAGTAGCTACGCTGCTGTTCTATAGAGGCCCTCTTGTTTTACTTCTAGCAAAGGCAGCTCTCCTGAATTTGAGAACTGTTCTTATCATTGCTCACTTTCCGGTAAATCTGTGTAGCTGAATGGTTCCTCAGAGGCTTCTGACCTCACTGTGACTGCGCCAGAGGCTGTTTGGTCGCTGCGATAGAGCTGAGCTGCCAAGGCCTTACGTTATTTGTGAGGCAGGCTTGGAACTGGATGTCCAGCCAAACAGTGTCGCTGTGTTGTTTCAGTCACGGGGAGGATAGGGGAAGATCCGTAGAGAGAGCGTGGTCCCTCTGCTTGGGCCTGGCCCCCGCTGCTGCCGCCTCTGCTTTCTCCAGCCAGCTGATGTGGCGTGGAAAAGCCCTGTCGCCCAGCACCCCCGTCTGCATTCCTGACCAATTACACCACACAGCTGACTCCCATTAGCCCTCATCACAAGCCCAGGATGGCAAGGGTGCACACAGGGGGCTCTGTGTACAAGTGTGTGTGTTTGTGTGAGTGTGTGTTTGCCTGCATAGTACGGAGGTTGTGATTCAGGCCAGCGCTGACAGGTTCACTAACTGTATGGCCTCAGAACAGTCGTAACAGAACCTTTAAAGAAAGCATGGGGCTTTTTGGGGAAGTTATTGGCTGATCAGTGCTACGTCTATAAATGTGCAAACTTTGTAGCAGCCATCGGCAGGTTATGTCCCTGGAATTTTGACACAATGTTTTATTGGGATACAGAGATTTTCAGTGTTTTATGAATTTTATATTGAACCCACCCAAACTCAGATCTTTTTTGAAGCTGCCAGAGAATGTGTTAATGGAAAATTTGACATTGATGCCTGATGTATAAACAGTATGTTTGTGGTTGGACTTCTTGGTTGGGACGAAATCTACTTACTGTAATGGCTCACAAAGTCGCATATTATAGTGTAGTTAAAACACTAATTATTTCAATGGCCTATTGGATATTGTCACTGTCCTCTCATTGTGCCCTGTCTGAAGCTGAAGACAGTTAGCTTTAGCCTTTTGCCTCCTCGCTTCCCTCATGTTTGGCTTTCTCAAGTCTTACCAGTAAAAAAAAAAAACTAAACTGGTGATTTTCCTTCTGTGTTTAGCTCCAGTTTGGTAGTCAGCTGAGGTAGTCTCATTTGTTTTTGAAGAAGCAGATAATGGAGAGATGTTAAAAAAAAGGGCATTGAGCTGTGGAGCAGGAATGATGGGGATGAGGTAAGGTGGTGATCATCCAACATCCTGACCACACTAACGCTTTTTTTTTGCTGAATGCAACCAAATCCTCACAGCAGTGCTCCAAAATATGTAGGGACAGTTACTCTAACAAAAGCAGGATGAGCTTTTTTTTTTGTATTACCCTTGATTTCAGAGGAAGCGATGGATGTGCAGGTGTCCCAATACTTTTGTCTTCCATATTTTCCATTATAGGCCCCCCGCTTTAGAGTAGCTTTCTATGGTCATTTTGCATTCTTATGTGTATATAGAGATTTTTAGAAATTCTGCTAGGAAAATACATCAATTAATTAAATGATTGAATCAAATCTGGAAAGGTTGTGGACTGGGCCTTAAATTAGTCAATTGTTACTCAGAATTTATTTTAAGTACATTAGCTGCTGTGTTGTTAGCCACTGCTGACATACTGCTGACTCTGAGTAATGAAGGCAGGGGATATGTATGTATTCCAGTCTGACAGTTCTCATTATAGTCGCACAGCTACATTTTGGATATGTATTCAATTTAGACTCAAATATAATCTTAAAAATTAGATTAAAAGATTAAAAATCAGATCCAGACATCCAGTTACATTTCATCCTTGTAATGTGAACACAGCGTTTGTTTAAGGAAGCGGCCCAATAAGATTGTGATTACTCACTAACAAAAGAGGAGCACATTTTGGCGGGGCTTGTGGGTCGTGATGCCATTCAGAGTGATTTTGACGCCACCTGAGAGTTCTCGGAAGAAGCCTGCTTGACATCAGAGGGGAGTTTGGCACTCCACTTGGCACCAGCTCTGCGAGTGCTCCCGCTGGTTTCTGCAAATTGTCACAAAAAATGCTCTGTGTTTTGAATACTCTCTTGGTTTGACGCTCTGTTCATTTCGTTTGTCAACTGCACCGAGACGTCCTGCGAGAGCAGAGCAGTGTGAAGTGATTGCTATTAGAACTCCCGGCTTTATTACCAGCACTGATTTCACAAGTGAGCTACCGAGGCGCTTGCGAAGAGCTGTCCACGTAGCTCGCACTGCAGACATACACACCGACGAAGGCAGATTTGTGGATAATACCTGTGTTTAATGTTCACGTTTGTTCATATGTGCCTGCGCACCAGGCTTGGGGAGATTGAATAGCAGCATAATTCCAAGATCTAATCCTTTTAGGGGCTTTGCTTTGCCTTCGAAAATCATTTCATTTTGATCTGGGGAACAAGCTTTGCTTTCTGTTGCAGTCTCTCCCGCAATATGTCAAATAAAAGGCCTCCTTGGGTGTCATTTTTAAAATGCTCCCTGCTCCGTTCACTTAAGTCTCTCCCTGCTGCAGTCCCTCACCCAGAACTGTCACAATGATTTCTTCTCTTCTTACCCACCAACCAACCTCCTCCTCCCCCCACCCTACCCCCTCTGTTTAGCTGGTAAGGTTTTTAATCCACAGCGTTATCCACAAGTGTGGTTCAGTATTGGGTCATCCGCAGCTGAACGCATGCTCGGCAGAAGCACATGCTGTTGGTAATTAAGTGCAGAACAGTTCCGCCTCATTTTAGCAGGACTCTCTTTATGAAATTAACAATTTTCTATCATAGCACTTTGTATAGTGTGTAAGGTCTAAATAAGACTGTAGCCACCATCAGAAACATCTTTGAGAAGGAAGGAAGGGCGTGCTGGCTCTCTGTTCTTGCTGGGTTTGTGTTTGTTGTTTTGAGTGTTTGCTTTTTGTGTCGCTCTTTTTTTTTCTTTTTTTCCTGTGATTGATTCCAGCTCTCATGCCAGCATGTGTCTGTTTCTAGCCTTAATTCTCTGCCCTGTTCCTGATAGACAGCGCTGCTCTGGATGGGCCGCCACCGCTTCTCTGTGATGGATTACTCTGGACTAACTGCATATCTCTCTGTCTCGTTCTTTTTCTGGCTTTCTCCCTCTCTCACTCTTGCTCTCGCTGTCTGTCTGTCTCTCTTTCTGCTACAGACATATACACATTCATGAGTGAAAGAACACTGTTCCACCACACGGCCCCATGCATACGTACCCGTGCATGTACAGATAAGGGGTGGTACTGAATAGGAATGCTTTTTGAACCAGGTACAAATCAGAATATTATTGCCACCCATCTCTGAAGTCCTGAACTCTGCCCAGATGCAGAGGGTTTGCTTAACTTACAAATAAGCGAGCACACCAGTCAGTTGTAGCGGAGTTCGGAATGATCCTCACGTGCAAAAGACGAGGTTTGACTGATGTCCAAAGAGCATTATAATAGGCAATAGGGCAAAGGGGTGTAGCAGCTCGAAAACTGCTGACTTCATGAAGCCGCCATAGTGAAGTAGTAGAAGGTGTAGTAAGCTCCCAAAGGCATAACAGCGGTGCTGCACATGTCATTGACGGCAGAGGAGAAGGACGTCTCCAGCAAGAATTCGACCCTTCCTCTCAAGAGACTGAACAAGCACCTGGGTGGCCTCTCTAGTCATTTCAAGACTTGACTACTGCAGCTCCCTTTGCGCACCATCAGGCCCCTGCAACTTATCCAGAATGCAGTGGCATGGGTCGTCTTCAACGTTTCTAAGTTGAAGCCATGTCACTCCACTGCTGCATTCTCTTCACTGGCTTCCTGTAGCTGCTGCCTGCATCAGATTTAAAACCCTACAAAGCCCAGAATGGACCAGCCCCTCCGTACTTGATGGTAATGGTCAAAAACAGGTCAGTACCAAGAGACCTTCGAGCTTCAAGTACGGCTCGGCTCGACCCGCCACCCCATAAGATCCACGGAAGACAAGCGTCCAGCCTTTTTTCTGTCCTGGCACCGAAGTGGTGGCGCGAACTTCTCCTGGGTGTCCGAACAGCAGAGTCGCTCGCTGTCTTCAAACACAGACTGAAGACTCACCTCTTCTGAGAATACTTAGACGAACAGTAGAGTGCTATGATCTCCATATTGGCTTGTGTTTAGTAGTGTCTAAACTTTTTAGTCTATTCAACTAGCTGAAGTTGTTCTTGAGTAAATAGTGAAGCGCTTTGGATAAGAGCATCTGCTAAATGCCTAAATGTAAATGTAAGTGGTACAGAGCAATCAATGTGCCACTGTGGACCAGTTAAGCTCTATAACCTTTCATCACCTAATACAGTCTATGCCACAATGTCTTATGGGCTTATAGGGTTAAAAATATATATTAGATTTATTGGTTGATTTATGTCATCATGACCGATTACAGATCCATAGCATAGGCTGTCCTAGCCTAGCCACACACTGTAACAAGAACATGTAATTATTTCCGAGTCTTGCTTTAGGACTTTCTTGCCATTTTTAGCCTTGCTTCCATATTCTCCTGAGGAAGTCGTAGCATTTAGCATTGAAAGGCTTTTGCTTAAGGGCTGGATCTATGTAAATTTTGGAGGTGTAAGTCATCTACTTAACAATCACTTAAGATTGTTACAGTTTTGTGTTGACATTGTAAGAAACATTTGGGAATTGGCACGTTGAACAGCTCTGTTTGAGGTTCACAGTATGTCACCTCTATGTACCAAACTTCATTTGTAGTTAAGTTTGAGTCTTCTCTTCCTTTGATTCGGCCTGTAACTGATATATGTAGCCTTCGGCTTCAGTAAATATACTGGCGAGCTGACTAATATATGAATTCACATGGCTACCAGACAGTAGGAAATGGCGGATTCTTAATCTTTCAGGACAGTATGTGGGACAGTATGCTTTACTGAGCTTAAAGGAAAACCATATTACTTTACAAACTACCCCAAAAAAATCTTATAACTTTGATAGTCACAGGATCATTGCATACGTCGCATACATATGCTTAGGTTTACTAATTATAGTCAATAGTAGGGCTGGAAATAATGAAAGCGATGAAGGTTAATGGTAGTAATAATAATAATACAGCAATCCATGAAAAAAAATCTATATAGTTGGGTAATGAATGGTAGGCAACTAGTGGTAGGCAGGTAGCGGTAGTTGTAGGGTGGGCAGCTGGTCTTAATAAATGTTTTTGTTGCTTTTATTCACATATTTCCTCACTGAAATACAATTTCAGTTCAATAAAACCATATACACGCTGCCCTGACGACACACAGAAATATGCTTTTATTCACACAATCCCTCGCTGAAATGTAATTGAACTCTTACAAATAAAATGTTTACTTTTTAAAACGTCCTCCTGACACTTCTCTGTAGAGACACCACTCAGTTTAGACCATGCACTGAGCAGAGGGCAGGAGCTTTTTTTTATAAATAAATAAATTATGAAACACCTTTTAAATACATATATTCCTTTGCAGGAACATTTTTCATCATTCTTGAATCCTTCAGGCATAAATCCACTGAACACATTAAACTCAGTCTTCAGGGTTTTGCCATGCATGCTTCAAAAGCCGAATCCAGAAACGGATACGGGCGGAGATGCAGGGAACGGCTCTGTGTTCCACCACACTGATGCATTTGCTAAGCTTTTTTTATACGATTTTCCTTTATTACTTTCCCCACAATGTCTTTTCAAAAACAATAATAACACCCACACACTGTACAACGACCCATTCAGCCAGTCATTTGCATTGTACACTAAATTGCATGTACAAATATATTTGCACACACGCACACAAACACAAACGCACACACACACATTGCGCACACGTAAGCTCTCCCTTGCCAGTTGTGCCGCTTTAACAAGGTAATGCATCATAAATTCATCTGGCTCCCAGCAAACAGGGCTGAGAAATGAGAGTGATGGATGGGTGCCATAGAGAGAGGGGGGTATGGTAGAAAGAGAGAGAGAGAGAGAGCGAGAGAGAGAATATGAATATGAGCGAGACAGATATGGAGATATAGAGAGCCTGTGCTTGAGCTCCCGGTCATTGAGTCATACACATGTTTTGTGGGTCATGGGCTGCTAATCTTTATGGTGACCATTTGGTGAGAATGCCACATGGGACGTCTCAAGAGTGAAGGAGGCAAAGAAAAGGGTACAGACTTCGAGAAAGAGAGGGAGAGTGGAGGTGTGAGAAGTAAGAGTGATGCGATATCGCTCTACAACAAGCCAATTCTGGCTTCCATTTTTGGATTTACCTGCCGTTGCAGTGAAACCACTCACAGTGTCAGCACCTTTACATCCTCACTTACAGTAACACCTCAGTTGCCACATAAACATACACTCTCTCTCACACACACACCATGTTTACTCCCTAGGTCACTATTCAGGTGCACAATAACCATCTTCCTATCTACCTCTCTACATAGCGCAGAGTATGTGTATAGAATAACTGTACTCTACCCCCCCCCCCCCCCTCTTCTCCCTGCCCTTAAAGCAGGCTCGCGGCACTGATGCAGTGATTAGGTCTAAATGAGAGAACAGCTGTTGATGGCAGTTCTAATTAAAGTTGCAGGCGTTAGCTTACCAGGAATCAATAGCATCTGTAAAGTTCCATCTTTTATCACCTTTTTAACCACCCAATAGAAACCCAGGCTGCTTCTCCGTTATGTCGGCCATTATTATCTGTTCTCATACAGTACTGTGCAAAAGTTTGTGCACATAAGCACTTTCTATTTCAACTTTTTATTTCTACTGCCAATAAGTGCATTTTAATAAATCATTAGAACAGATGCCTATAAACAGAAATTATACAGTACAACAAACAAGAGTTGTGTATTCTAGAAAAAAAATAGTTAGATGAACAAAGTTTGGTTCCTCCTGTTTCTCCTGGATGCTCCCAGTTCCTACCCAGATGTTGGTAGATCTTTAGTATAGGAGTAATTCTTATTCCTGCTGTAAAAGTTTGCTTCTAGTGCTTCATGATGAACACTTTATACTGCTACTTAAAGTAGTTGTGAATTACTTTGTGTTGTTTTAAAAACAACCAATAATGTAGCACAGTTTTAGCTGGAAGGGTTCTTTACAGTACTAAAAACCCTTTTTGGTGTTATATAGAACGATAGAATAGAACCCTTTTTAGGAGCATAGTTAAACATAGCCTGCAATACTTTGTGAGGTTTCAGGTCTCATTTCCTGCAGTCCAATGTTAAACTGGCAGGACTTTATTGAAAATCCAACACTGCATTTATTTCGGTTTAAAAGAGACTTGCTTACAGTATACAATTTATTATCTTACTAATTAAAAACATGTTTTGGCTAAAGCTGTCTTAAAGGGTTCTAGATAGACATCCTAACAGCAAGGAACCATTCATACAATCACACTCAGAGGTCTTAGGGTATATTCAGGGTATATAGTCCCATCAGGTGCAGGTGACTAGCCTTTACTAAAGCTCAACCATTGAAGAACCATAGTTAGTGTGTATATATAGAACCAAGACAGCTCAAAGAAAGATGTGGATTCTTAAATGGTTCTTTATATACAAGGAAAACCTCTTGTACATGGATGTTTAAAGAACCTTTTAAAACATACCTCTATATAACACCAGAAATTGTCCTGTGAAGTCAAAGAAGCCTTCGTCAGTACTGCATCTATAGAGTGCTTTTTGCTATGAGTGTATATTAAAGCACATTGTTGAACCTTTGATGTGACATGATTAAAGACTGGCCTACATTATTTTGACGTTTGTTGGAGAAACTCATCTGGAACATGAGGTCAGAATTCTCGCTTTGCACGCATACACAAACGCAATTGCCTATTCTCTAGTGCTAGCTTATGCAAAAATATCCCAATACGTAAGCAAAATGTAGCCCAACTACCACATTAGTGGAGGAAAAACACTTAGTTACTTAGTAAATGACAGCAATTCTTCCAACCCTGTGAACCCCGAGACCCAAAAGCCTTGAGTTTTCCTGTCCCACTTCCTCCTCACTAATTGCTTGAATATCCTGACTTGTGAAAGGGATCACCATGGTTGTGCTTTCAAATCTCGCGAATCTGAAGTGAATGGCACAAAGACATGCCTAATTAAATGAGACACCTCCGCACACCACCCAGTTAGAGCTGGAAATGTTGGTACTCTTCTGTAATGGGAGTTAATAGGTTGAATCAGCTCTTGCCGATTGTGTCGGTAATGTTTTGTATGGCTCTCTAGCTTTGCTTCCAAATCCTCCCTGTTGGCCTCCTCAGGCAGCGCTCCAACTAGAGCGCACAGTCCCTCCCGGCTAATGGGCTCAGCATGGGCCTCTTGTGTGTGTTGTTAGCGCTGGTTGTAACCCAGGCAGGATGAATGAAGCAGTGTGGGAGATAGCCGGGCGTGGTGAGGCTTTTTCCATCCTCAGGGAGTGAGACAGTGTGAAACATGGCTTCGAACACGACTCTGAACACAGCTCGTCTCTCTAGGAATGGCCCAGGAGTCCACACTCATGCTGTACAATATGGAGAGTCTGGACTTCCTGCAGGCATGCTGGAAATGTTCCTACGTGATTCTTAGATTGAACATTGAGAAAGAACAGTGGTTCTCAGTCTTGGTCCTGGAGTGTACTACTGTCCGGCCTCTTCTAGTGTTCTCCATGCTCCATGTCCAGTTCACCTTGGGAAGGGCTTTGTAGATGCATTACTCAGATCAGGTGTGATGGGAGCAGGTTCATCCAGGAACAGGATTGAGAACCACTAGAATAGAACATTTATGTAATGTAGAAGGTTGTTTTAAAGACATGTTTAACACATTTGTTCTATTTTACGTCTACTCTACGTCTTGCAGTGCTATTAATTAGTGGTCCTCAAGCCTTATTCTGCTTTAGCAATGGACATACCTACAGCTTTTTGGTCAGAACTAGTATTTAAAGCAGCAATATGTGAGAATTAGTGTTTCTTGCTCCAGGGCTCCCCCCGCACTTGGGAAGTGTAATTTGCACTTTGCAGAGCTCAGATTATCAACAAAACCAGTGATATTCTTCCCATTACAGGTCAGTGGAGCATAAACATGTTTTTTGAAGCTGCTATTTTAATGTAAAAATGCTACATAATGCTGCTTTAAAACCAAAAGACAGGAGCAGCTAGTGAACACACGTATGGATTCTGCTGATGGTATTTTTAGCTTATAGTTCTCAGAACAAATATTCTGCTATTCACTTTTATAAAATTGAAGTGGTTTGACTGCAACATTTCAGTAAGTATCTGGTAGCCAAATCATGAAGGAGATGGAGGTCAAACTGGGTCATAATTAATATTAAAGACTCTTCAGATAGTCATTTTAAAGAAGTAGGTTAAAAACAGAACCTGTGAAACAGAATAGTTCATCAAACCCCTACTAAAAGTAATTTTACTGTTTAATTTATTAGCATATTTGACCTAAACCGTGTGGCTGAATTCATTATAAAAGGTCCAGGGATTAGGCCGATAATCAACATTAAGGAACTTCCATCAGTTCAGAGGACATTAGCGCTAATAAGCTAATAAAGGTGAGAGAATAATTGCAAATATCTGACGGCTTTTTAACTTATTAAGGCGGTACAGCTACATTTGTAAGATGAGTGCATTAAAAGGAAGACATTAGCTGTTAGATCAGCTGCTTGGCCAGTTAGTCAAGTCAAGTGGGTTTTATTGTCATTTCAACTACATACAGAGTACACAGTGAAACGAAACAACGTTCCTCCAGGACCATGGTGCAACATAGACAGTACATACAGAACACAAGTGCAACACAATACAGTACAGACAGAGAATAATAAATAATTGGGCGTAGTGTGCAAATTATGCAATGTGTAATACATATTGAGTCCAGTGAGGTAGTGAGGTTATTAGTGCAAATGCTTTGTGCAAAAAAATGCTTCCCATTTTATCTGGGGTAAATGGTTGGAGAGAGAGAGAGAGAGAGAGAGATAGTGTGTGCATGTAGCATAAAAGACATCAGGTGAATGTCTTTTCAGACTAGGAATACACTAGGCTAAGTTAAAATGGCCAAAATCCCAATTACTGTGCAAATTCGATTGGGTTCAGATTTGTCATTCACATGATCTTTTTGACCTAGAGTATACTCATCCAGCACACACAGTGGTCCTCTTTCTTTCCTCTGGAGTAATGGACTACTGAAGGACAAACAGCAGGCAATAAAATGACAGTGTTAAACTAAGTGTACAGAAAAGAGTAAAAATGGTGAGTTTCTGTGCTTCATTTAATTGTGAAAGATGAGAAATTTTGAGAGATTTCTCAGAGAGAAATTTAGCTCTGTTTCTTTTGTTCACCTGCATTTACATTACACTTACAAAGTTGCTCTTATTAAAGAGGTGGACCAACATACTGTGAGGAGTCTTCCCCAAGGTCTCTTATTGCTGTAGCATAGTCAAGTAATCGAACCCCAGTCGATTACTGGCCGGTAGTGGTGTTCTCTGTTGCGCCACAGTAACCACCTGCAGTAAAGAACTTCCTGACACTCACCATAGTAACAGACATTTTGTTAATCATTAGGTTTCCTCACCCTGAAGTTACGTTGGACTGTTGTGGAAAGTTGTTGGTGAATTTGCATGAATTTGCATGTATCATGTACACTATCATGTAAATAACACATTTTAATTAATGAGGAAACGGTCAGCTGTGGGTGACATTTATCTGTAGTTTGAACTTGAGGCTACGTTCAGATGTGAAACAGATGTGTTACCATGTAACAGTCTGATTTGGGCCACTTTCACATCTGCTATTGACGTTTGATAAATATCCGATACGCGGCAGTGCGAGACTGAACAGCCAGATCAGAATTCATGTGCTTTTAACATCAGTCCAGCTCGACACTCACTGCGGAGAAGGGCAAATGGACCGCAGCAGTGAGGGAGGTTTTCAGTGGCGGGATAGCGAGGTAACAGACCTCATAAATATTTGGTGTAATGTGTCTGTTCATTCTACAATAGAAGGCACATATCTGGGCCGCTTTACCTGCTGTTTGAACGAAGCCCTAGAGGCTGTGCTTGGCTTTTGCTTTTTAGACTTACTGCACATGCAGGTTCACTCCTATAATCACGCTGTTTAAGCGTATGACACTGTGGTATCTGTGATTTGGAGTCTTTATGGGATGATCTCCGATATATTGGCTTAAATTTAACATGGGCCTTAAATGATCTTACCCCATGTTGAGACCCAGAACCCTAGAACACACATTATACAGCATGGAAGGTTCTGACCTTGGTTTCACCTCCGTGCTGGCTTTATAATGCAATTCCAGAGGGGGCGGAGGGGTTTAGAGGGTATTAAGTATTTATAACACAGTTGTTAACTATTCATAAAGTATTAATAGGTTATTTGGACAGCGATTCCCTTTCTTACTAGCATTACAACTGTCTCAAGGACATGCAGCATCAGTGCAAGTAGGCCCGTTTACTAGTGGAAGAAGTGCTACACAGAATAGGGACTGCTTAATGGAGTTTAAAATTGGAGCGGTCAGACTGGTCAGGGCAGACGGAGGGCCAGCTAATGTCCCTGGTCTAATGACATTCACATATGCTCACTGAAAACTCCTCACACTCACACACACACACACCAAGACAGTGACTGAGACAAGGACAGAACTGGGTCTTAACGTTCTGTGACACCAGAGTCAGCTGTAATTTTTAAATATGCGCTCACTTTGGCATTCTGTTTTATGAACTGTCAGGGCGTGTGGTAATGATTGCATTAACATTTTTTCTCTGTAGCTTTTGTACCACGTCTTCACTATATTTGCTGTGCTATGTGTGGGGGAGAGCGGGGCACAAGCTGACGCTTTTTGCTTTTTTGCTAGATTGCGTATAATAGTAGTTTAAGCCAAATTCATATTTTCATGCCAAAAATCGAAAAATCTCTATAAATGAAAATGTAACCTTTGTACCCAGCAACCTCCACGTATAATCAGTGAGTGATGGATATGCAAACATTACAACTGACCCCAAAGGTGGGGTTTACTATAACCGACTTGGCTGGTAGTAGATTAAAGAGTAAACCGTCACAGTACAGTAACGAACAGTATCTGATGTATAATAAATATTAGTGAAAAGAGGCTGAATCAAATTCCAACCTTTGATATAATCACATCTATATTATATTACAGAAGAATCTGTAGATACAACAGTGAACTTTTCCAAATGTATTTACTTGCAATATTCACAGATATTGTTGCTATGAGGATATAAGGATCAGAAGTGTGTTTTGCTTCGGTCTGTTTCCGTCCATAAAACTGTTACAGTTTACCTGTTACTTTTGTGCCTTTTCCTGCTCTATATATTCAGATATGAACGTCTTTTGCAAAAGAAAGTACATATGGAACGATATAGTAGCCGTGTCTTGTGTTTTAGATTATATCGCCACGTGTGACTTAAAACTTGTGCACGCATGCACTGTAAAAGGGCTGTTAGTACACGGATAGCAGCGTCATTGTTTTAGTTAGTTTAATCAGTTTAAACAACTTGAGTGGTTTTTATGAAATCTTGTATATAATTTTCATTACGTCACTATGCTCTACTGTTAATACTACTACCACCAACTACTACACCTACAACTACCACTACTGCTGCTACTACTACCACTGCTGTTACTACCACCAACTACTACACCTACTACCACTACCACTGCAGTTACTACCTCCAACTACTGCAGCTACAACTACCGCTACTACTAACACCTATAACTAGTACTACTACCACCAACTACTACACCTACAACTACCACTACTGCTGCTACTACTACCACTGCTGTTACTACCACCAACTACTACACCTACTACCACTACCACTGCAGTTACTACCTCCAACTACTGCAGCTACAACTACCGCTACTACTAACACCTATAACTAGTACTACTACCACCAACTACTACACCTACAACTACCACTGCTGTTACTACTACCACCTACAACTGCCTCTACTACTGCTACTACTAACGCCTACAACTACCACCAACTACCACTGCTGTTACTAATACCACCAACTATTACACCTACAACTACCACTTCTACTACTACCACCAACTACTACCACTCCTACTGCTGTTACTACTGCCACCAACTACTTCCACTGCTACAACTACCACAACTGTTACTACTACCATCTACTACTGCTACAACGTCCACTGCTGTTACCACTACCACCAACTACTGCAGCTGTTGCTGCTACTACTACTATTACCACATTTTCTGCCGCTCTTCTATATGTTGTCAGTTAACCAGTGATTCATATGTGTGCACGTTTGGTTTTAATCAGTTCTATACCAACATGCTCTCTGGCTCTTTGCTGTGTGTGTGTGTGTGTGTGTGTGTGTGTGTGTGTGTGTGTGTGTGTGTGTGTGTGTGTGTGAGAGAGAGAGAGAAACACATGACCACACTCACGTATGTCCCCTATACAATGCGTCAGAAGACAAAAATCCTGAACTGTACTTCTAGAATAACTTGTAGGCCCACATACATACAGCATGAGTGTGATTACTGTGGACTTCTGTAGAGCAGAGGTTATTGATGCCGAAGGTGGCGTCTGAGAATTGGAGAAGTTAGGAGTTCACTCTTTCATTTTGAGATTGAAGTCGCAGTTTATATTCCAGTATGAAGCACATAATAGCCAGAGCTCAGAGAGCAGGAGCAATAAGAATGGGCTGTCTGCAGGCTATAATCGTAACCTACATGCATTATGTTCACTTACAGCTTCAGAATAGGAACATAAGATACGCTAAACCAAAGCATGATCACAGCAGACCGTTTTGGAGTAACGTAAGAAGCTCTCATCCTCGGAAGGCCTTTTTTTTTTTTTTTTTTTTTTTTTAAGACTCCGGCATAACTCAAACCTTCTTCAAATCTTGTTCAGGGGCCTTGAGGGGAAGAGGCGGTGTTTTCATTTCAGATTCATAAATCATTCATACTTCTGGCAAAGTCAGTTCTTTAGGAATTCTTTGCTCTTCTTTATATTGACATTCAGAACGTATTTCCTTTCCTCATAACTGGCACGATCCTCCAACCTGTCACTCTTCTCCAGGTCTGAGATTTGAATAGAGTGACAAATATATTAGATTCTGGGTTTTTCTTTCGGTAAGGCACTGACTCAAATACCATTATTAGAGAGGTGCGGCATATTACGGCCTAATAAATGGGGGGAGTGGGTGGAGGGAACAGTTGGCCTGTGAAGAGCACTGTGCCATTTTACATGGCATTAAAAGCACTGCTGTTGCTCTTTTAATCACATTCGCTTAATAAAGGGGTAATTGTCCCCTGCAGGGCTGGGATGCATGTGAACCTTTTGCCTGCAATACAGTGCAATCTGCTATCTGCAGACATGCACGTCAAATAGCACTCTTAACTCCCAGCGGGAAGCTATCAGTCTCACTAACCCCTTCCATCCTACTCTCACTCTGTGGTTAGCTCCATCTCTCCATTTCTCTTGCCCTCTAACTCGATATTTGTCTCGCTCTTGATTGCTCCCACCCAGTTTTCTCTCGCTCTCTCTCTCTCGCTCTCTCTCTCTCTCCCTCTCTCCCTCTCTCTCTCTCTCTCTCTCTCTCTCTCTCTCGTATATCCTGCTCCTTCTCTAGGCTTGCTGGCATGGCCATTATACCAGTCCTGTTGATGATTTGTCCTATTTTTGTGTAGTTAAAAGCACAAGGCCATAACTGTTTGTTCACATGCTATGCTAGCTAGCTAGGCCTTCAACCCAGACGTCTGGCCATTACAATTTGACCCTTGTCGTAGTTGCTCAGGTCTTCATGCTGTCCATTGGCATGCAGTGGTATCTGTTGTGACGGCTAGACAACTGTGTCAGAAAATGTGAGGTGTTCCTGGTATGCAGTGGTCAGTACCTACCAAAAGTGGTCCAGGGAAGCACAACTGATGAACTGGCAACAAGGTCAGGGGTTCCCTAAGGCCCACTGATGAGCATGGGGAGTGAAGGCTAGCCTGGTCCATAGAAAAGGTACTGTAGTGCAAATTGTTAAAGTTAATGCCGGTTACATCTTGTGAGGTCAGAGCTGTTTTGGCGAGAGGGACCAGTACAGCATCAGGCAGGTTGTGATAAAGTAATGGCTGTTCAGTTCAGTTTTTAGATTCTAAGCATATTTTGCTGATGAATAGACATTTTCCCTTGCTTTGAGTAATTGTGTGAAGGGAAATGGACTCATTTATACTGTCAGATAACTGCTGGAGCCTCCCAGCATTCCTATTGATTTTGTTGCAGTTTCTCTTTTTTTTCCCCCCCAATGTCTTTTTTACGAAGGATTGAAATTTGTTCAAGTTAATGAAATCAGCTCTCATCACTGATATAAAAGTACGTTTGTGAAAGATTTCACTTGAACTATAAATACATTCTGCTTGTTACAGGGTGGTCAGAATTGATTATTATGTAGTATCATGTGCTTCACTTTTCAGTTCATCTTTTTAACCAGTAATTTTGAGATCTGCTGATCTGTGCTGGTTCACAGTAGGGCTAGGCAATATGGTAAAAATATTACATCACAATATTTAAAGACTTTACATGACAATACATGTAATCACAGACTACATACATCAGTAGTGACAGAGCCTTAAAAACTACTATTCAGATCCTCTCCTGTACTGAGAACAGTGAGTTCTGATGCACTTCATCTAATTAAACCAGTCTAATGACCCTGTTCGTTATGAAACCTGAAGCTGATTAGTGTTTATTAAGCAGTAACAGTATCCTTGATATGCTTAGAAAAGCATATTGTTATCGCGATAACAAAATGTATTATGATACGATAAAATATCATCATATAGCCCAGCTCTAGTTCACTGTGTGTTCAGTATTTTCTCCTTTACCAGCACATCAAGTAAAGTACACACCCACACAAGTCTTGATAAACATATGTGTCTTATGGCTTATGGTAAGAATAGCAGATGCTTCTTGCATGCCCTCTAGTTCCCATCAAATACTAAAGTTGATAGTTTAGATATGCAGTAGTATCAGTAATGCCAGAATGCACTTTGGCATACAACAGGCCAGCATTCTTTTTATTAGACCATTGGTATGTTAATAAATGCATTGTCTGCTTTATTATTTACATTTTAACATTTGTAATCTTAGTAGAGGGGAGTCAAATCACTTCCCCCTCAACATTAGAAAGTGCTACATCCCTCCACCTCTCCATTTGATTGCATTAGATAAACACAGATTACAACACTAGATAAAACATATCCAAGCACACTTTGCTGGTTGGTCGTTTTGCCTAATTCCTTCTCCTTCCCTCTTTTCCTTCCCTGTTTTCTCTCTCACTCTCACACTCACATCTCCTGAAGCTCTTAGTGCTTGTGTCCACTCCCCTCCTCTCTACTCCCCCCATTAGCTAGCTTGGTGGTCTCACTGTTAGAGGCCCTAGCCAAACCAATGTGTTCCAGCAGCTGAAGGGTGAGCGTATCGCCCAGTGCGAAAGCCCCTAGCTCTCCTTGTTCTTTATTTCCACAGTTTCATTTTCAACAGCTCACATCTCTCCTCTCCCCATGGGCATTTCATACCCCCCTTGTCCAACACTCGGCCCAGAGCTTGGCCCGGAACCAGAGGGGATAATTAAGATGTAAAGAGACGGGCCTAAAACCCGTGGGCAGTGGTGGCCCTGCGGTTTGAGCACGGGGCTGTTGATGACCTGGTTGTGGGTTTGATACCCAGGCTCGGCAAGCTGCCACTGTTAGGCCCTTGAACAAGGCCCTTAAAGCTCTCTGCCCCCCAGGCGCCACAGCAAAGGCTGACCACCGGGCACGTGTGATCACTGTATCACTGCACGGTTGGGTTGATTTTTCCATCTGTGTCCAACACAAACTGTGAATTGGTTGTCTTGAATATGGGTGTAGACAGAAAACGGACACAGTAATGAGTTTCTTTAAGGTGAAGGTGAAAATGCAGGGGCTTCGCAGCTAGAGTGTTAGGTGATTGATAACAGTGTTGTGGGTTCGATACCCAGGTCTACTAAGCTGTCGCTGTTGGGCCACTGTTGTTTTTGAAGCATTGGCCTGCAGTGTAGCTGTCTGGAAATAAATGTATGGTCAAATGTATGGCTTGTGGGTATCCTCACTGAAATCCAGACTGATGGTCTAACGTGTGTGTTTCTCCACAGCAACAGGAACAGGACCCCACTAACCTGTACATCTCCAACCTGCCCGTGTCCATGGATGAGCAGGAGCTGGAGAACATGCTGAAGCCTTTCGGCCATGTCATCTCCACACGGATACTGCGAGACGCCAGCGGAGTCAGCCGAGGAGTCGGCTTTGCTAGGTAGGCCAGGACACAAGTTCAAGTAGTCAGTTCAAGTAGTCACTGGTCCTCATCCTACAGATTTATGCCAGTATCTGCATGCCAAGATGCCCAGCTCTCATAAAAATTGTAAGCCCAACATCTCCAACATCTCAGCCAGCTCGTAAAGGCCAGCTGAATAAACTGTGATTATTGGAAGCAGGTGGCTGATGTGGCTGATTGGAGTTGGACTGGACTCTGTTTGGATGTAGATGTGCAGTGAGCTGGGGTGGTCAGTGCTGCATGTGGCCATCTCTGCAATGGTTATTGGCTAAAACAGGGCAAAAGGCCTTCAGTAGAGATGGAAATACAAAGTACATGGGTCCAATTCTTTGTTTGCTTTTCTTTCATTTATTAATTCTTCTTTATTTCAATCCTTCATTCTTTTTGTCCTCCTTTCTTTATTTTTTTCTTTTCCTCCACCCACCGCCTTTATTCTACTCACTATCCTCACTGTGGCGCGTGTGGGGCGGGTTGGCTGGTGTTCAGGGTCACTGGCTGTGTAAGAGATCCCAGCAGAGACTCATGCTCCACCACTCACTGTGTGTGTGTATGCGTGCGTGCGTGTGTGTGTGTGTGTGTAACCCAGCCAACCAATTAGCCATTCAGCCATGATTGGGTGAACATGGCTGAATAGGGCCTCACAGAAGAGAGGATACACACTAGAGAGCCGGGCTAAATCAAGACTCCAGCCAGCAAGAGACAAACACTAAATACATCTCTCTCTCTCTCTCTCTCTCTCTCTCTCTCTCTCTCTCTCATTCTCTCATTCCCTTTTTCTCTCTCTGGTATATCATTTCCCCAGCTGGATGTAAATATGAGCCCATTTGCTTTGCTTCTTTTTTTTATCCATTACTGAATAAAGGTCAGGTTTGGCACTGTCTGTAATAATTAGACTCCAGTCTAAAGAGAGCGCTCAAAGTTACAACGCTTTTGAGAAGTTCATAACTGAGTGTACAAGAGTTAAACATACCCTTCAATCTGTCCCTCTCTCTCTCTCTCTTTTAGGATGGAGTCCACTGAGAAATGTGATGTGGTGATTCAGCATTTCAACGGCAAGTTTCTGAAAACCCCGCCAGGAGTGCCAGGTAGGACTCTCCGCTCCAACTGTACATTGCTGCATCGGTAAAAACACTGCAGAGGTCTAGAGATCAAATCCCAGCTGTGCCATACGTCACCTGTGGCTTAGAGCCCTTAGGCAATGCCATTGACCAGTGTCCCAGTAGAGAGGCATATAGGTCAATCTCTCTCTCTCTCTCTCTCTCTCGCTCTCGCGCGCTCTCTGTTTCTCTCTCTCTCTCTCTCTCTCTCTCTCGGGTGATCTAGTAACTGTGTAGGGTGCTCGAAAATTAGACTCACAAAGGCTTGCAATTAGAGCTCATCTTCCGAACTATTCTCCTCCTATAAAAAAACCTCTCTATGTGAGAGAGGTTACGCTGTTGTTATTGCACAAGTGTTAACATGGGGGCAAATTCGCTGTTGACTTTCCAACCTGCATAGTTTCGACTAGCTACAGTGTATCATTGTAAACGGGCAACTCAGGGTTACGGTTGCAGTTTGCAAATGTATAGGCACTGTTGGTCAATAATCCTCTAAAGAGAGCATACTTCTGCTCATGTTAATGCAGTTACTGTTCATTGGAGTGCTGCTAACCTCTAAATATAGGTTTTATCTACAGTCATTTGGTTCATGGTTCAGATTAACATGCATTTTTCAATGCTGAGTGAGCGGAAGACCCACTGATACTAGGATGGAATTTTATGCCTTAACTACAATGAGTACAATATAAGCAAGCTGGCTTCTTCTTAAGGAATAGAAGTGTGTGACATTTGGACCCACCAGGGGTCCTGGGATTAAGATTGATTATTTTTTTCAATTTAGCACATAGACAGAAATCAAGGTCTATAATATGTCTATATGAACTTATTTTCACCTAAATTTCAATGACATTTAAAGCAGCGCTATGCAAAAATTGGTATTTTTCCTCCTGGGCTCCCCCTACAGCCGGGAAGTGTAATTCACTCTTTGAGGCGCTTCTAAAGGGTGAGAAATACAGAATCGCCACTGAAAGTGAAATAAACAGGTGGACTGATATGGTAGAGTAACAGGACAGCATTGTACATAAATATTGGGTTACGCAATGTGACCGTTGTCTCAAACGGTTTCCTGCCTGCTGCTCTAGAGTTGAGCTTATTGCACTTAGCAGCGTGCCGAATCCAGAGTAGCAACAACATGAACACTATTCTCCCTATTACAAGTCAATGGAGCATCACAAGGCTCCTGAAGCTGTTATTTGAAGGTAAAAATTTTAGTGTTGCTTTAAACAGTGCTGTGCTTGAACTGTATGTAGATGCTCTATACAATAAAACGTATTAACATCGTGTTGAAACAGGTGCTAAAAACGAGCACATTTGTGATGTGTGGGCAGAGCGTGGATAGGTCAGCTGGAGCTGGAGCCCAAAATGACCCCATACAGAACTGGCCAGAAGTCTGTGTGTTCACATGCTCCTCAGCCAGCATGATGGTCCAGTCACAGTGTTAGAGTCACAGGGCTGCTGTGAGCCATGAGAGAGAGAGCTTTCTGAAGCCAGTGTGTAAACATAAACACCATGGGCTGTGCATGTCAAACTTGTCAAACACACATGCACACACACTTGGTTTAGGTTTCCCAGGCTCTCTTTTTTTTCTTTTCTTTCATTCTTTCCCCTCATCTGTCATGGGGTTTGCGTGCCGGCAAGAGGAGAAGAGGTTTGGGCAGGTTGTAGCGTAGCTTTGCCTGCAGGTGGAGGGCAGAAGACGTCGAGAACAGAGGGAGGTGTGTGTGCAGCGTTTGATGTGGGAAGGTATGCTTGTATCTGTTTATTTTTAAATGGAAGGGGAAAGAAAGTATGGTAGTGTGAAAGCAAGTGACAGAACAGAGCGAGGAAGAGGGTGCGAGAGAGAGATGGAGAGCGAGAGCACAAGCTGTGACTCCGGCAGTAGCTGTGTGTGATTTGCAATGTGCACTGTGACGCCTAGTGTCAGAGACAGAGGCAGGTGGATGATGGATGGCTTCATCTCTCCTCTCTCTCTCTCTCTCTCTCTCTCTCTCTCTCTCCCCTCTTTTTGTCCCCCCCCCCCTTTCTCTTTCTCACTAAGAGACTCCCTGCCTGAACCCACCTCCTGCCATCAACCTTCAATTTACAGCCTTTGTGTGTGTGTGTGTGTGTTTGAAGGAGGCGTTGGGTTAGGTTATCATGCCCAATGACTTGTTGTCAGTTGACACAAACGCTCGTTGGCTACAGGAGAAATTAATATGAAAAAAAAAGTTTTTCAATAAAGCTCCCGGAATGAAAAGGCACGAGCAGAAAGAGGAGCCGCGAGATATGATTTATAACCCTGCCCAGAAGTGCTGCCTTCCTAAAGTCCGGGATAAAAACCCATCCTCCTCCAGCACTGTAATGGATTCAGCCTTGAAAATGAAACGCCGCATGTATTGATATCCAGGTTTAACGCTCAAAAATAGCACCTCATTGATTTTCCCTCTGCCTCTGTGTAACAGAGAGACTGCTAGGCATCGAGTGGAACTGATGCGGCTGTGCTTCAGAAGATGATGATGGATCTGTTGTGTTTGCGTTCCGCCTCTGTGTCAGAGCGTACCGGGGTGTGTGTAGTGTACACAAAGTGAAGGTTCCTCTCAGAGAGGCGTACTTTATTAAATTACGCCTGATAGAGATGCTTTCCCTGCATGTTGCGCACCTGTATCTACTGCAGGGTCTGCAGGATCTGGAGGTCATTAGATTAGGATAGACAGTTTTATGACCCGCTATAGCACCTGACATCTTTATACTCCTTGCTTCATGTTTCAATTTGTGTGTGTGTGTGTGTGTGTGTGTGTGTGCGCGCTTAGCTTTTTATAGGCACTACATACCCCAAGGGTGGTGTAGACATTTATATAGATATTTGACTGGTCACAGAGGAGGATGATGAAGATAATAATAATAATAATAATACCAATCAAAGATGATATATTTAACAGTAATTTCACAACAAAAAGATCCAGACTTTGTAAAACTATCACACTTTATTAGGACCTGGGGACAAATTTACAAAAGCTTTCCTAAGAACAAAATGTACAAAGAATCTTCAGAAAAGATTGTTGTTAAATGTTCTCTTAAGTCTTAAATATTTTATATTCGTACACAGTTTTAATTTTCTGTTATTTAGTTAAATCCGTAAAATTGAGGAAAAAACAATCAAACTAAGCGCCTAATATCCTCTTGGAAAATATGAGAACTGTGGTGTGGCCTCAGAAAGCCATTATTTTTCTTACATAGAAACTAACAATACTTTCAAAACATTCTGCATGTTTAATCTTGTTAAGTTGGACATTAATTCCAGTAGTTCAACTACTTAAACAGATCATTTTTAGACTCTTACCTTCTGAACTCTTATAGGTAAGATAAGTATGAGGCTGCCATAAGGTGATTTTTTTTTTTTTTTTTAACACTTGTGAGGAAAGCAACACAATCACTTTGAGGCCAACAATCACTCTAAAGGAGCTTCAGCGTTCAGTGACTGAGGATGGAGTACTAGTACACTCAGTGATATCAAGACCTCTGCATAAAATTGGTTTAATGGGAGGGGAGATATTACCGGAGAAAGATATGTCACATCTGGTAAACACGTCTGGGGTTTGCCTGGGTTTTTTGTAGTCCTCAACAAACACCAATTCCAATAGTGAAGTATGGTGGTGGTTACATGATGTTATAGGCATGTCTTTCCTCAGTGAGGACTGGGCTCCTTGTTAAAATAGAAGAACGAATGGGTGGTGCAAAACACATGTAGCAACTACTTCAGCCTGCTGAGAAAAAAAATAATATAAATGCTAAAGCTTGGAAGAAACCTCACCTTTCACCAGTTTCTGATCCCAAGCACAAGGCCAAAGCAACAGTGGAGTGGTTGAACAGCAAAAAGGTGGCCAAGTCAAAGTGCAGATCTCAATCCAAAAGAGCTAAAAGAAGTGAAATACAGATTTCTAAACAATTTATAACAGTATTTATATAATGTTATTTTCAACATTTTAAGCACCATAAGTGCATTATTTTTGTGTTTTAAGAGTGGGGTGGCATCATGCACATTGGCGCACCCAAAGAAATTTGAGCTTTCTTTAACCAAGATCTCAGAGCTTAATAAGCTCTTTAAGGGTATGGCATGTTTACAGGCATCTTTTGAAACGATGAAGCTTAAATAATCAAAACTTAATTAACACTCAGGCTCCTTAGACCTGGTCTCAGCAATCAATAGCAATCAATGGAATTAATGTCTAACTATGGTCTCTTCTAAGCAAGTACCTAACAAAGTTAAAATAATTGATCCCCACATTCAGGAAAAGGCTATTGGAAGACTTTCAGGTCATTATTTTCTAAGCTTGCGTTGACATTAAGAAATGTTGTTGTAGTTGTGTTGTAGTTGCCTTGTAGTGTGTTTTCCTACACAACTAGAAGGCTTGTGCGGGAAAAAATAGGTAAAATCCCCCAAAACAAAATCTGAAAGAACTTTTAGCTGCTCCAGAAAAACTGTGATGGTTGTCAAAAGAGATTACTAAGGACTGACCATGCAGGGCATCCAAACCTTTGGGCCTTTTTTTGATGTAAATAAAAAATCTTTCTTAAAATATTAATTTTTTGTCTTTTGGAAATCTGGTCATCTTTTACTCTCTTTACCATTTAGAATAACAGATACACTATATAGACATAAGTATTGGGACACCTCTTAATCACTGAATTCAGGTCTTTCATTCAGTCGTATTGCCACGTGTATAAATTCAAGCACCTAGCCATGCAGCCTGCCATTACACACATTGGTGACTGAATGGGTCATTCTCACTGAATTCCAGCATGGTTCTGTAATAGGATATCACATCAGTTTGTGAAATTGCTTCCCTCTTAGATATTCCATGATCAATTGTGAGTGTTATTATTAAAAAGTGGAAGCATTTAGGAACTCTCTCTCTCTCTCTCTCTCTCTCTCTCTCTCTCTCTCTCTGCGCTTGGCTAGCTCTAGCTTACGTGGCTGTTATAACAGGCCACAGTGGAGCCATTGGACTGCACACCTAGTCCTCATAATTACTCATGCACTTAGGCAACATGCTGATGCTGGGAGAGATAATGATTACAACAGTGCAATGCTCTGACCCCTTGCGTGCACACACACACACACTCACGCGTACACACACACCTCTGGGTTGTGTTGGGGAGGTCTTGGGAGTTTCTTGGTTTTGCTGACACTACACCCGGATCTCATTCGGATCCTACACCCATGGGCTCTATGACACTTCTGTTCACTTCAAGTAATGCGCCGCCATCTTTCTCTCTCCCTCTCTATCCAGCACACCCTATGTGCTAAATGCCCCCCCCCCCCCCACACACACACACACATATGTGGCTTTTCAGCTAGACCACACTGATGTGGTTTCCTAGCAGGGCCCCACTGATGAAAGTATGTGTGTGTGTGTGTGTGTGTGTGTGTGTGTGTGTGTGTGTGTGTGTGTGTGTGTGTGTGTGTGTGTGTGAGAGAGAGAGAGAGATGGAGTGACCCATTAAGCAGTGCTCCACTCTGTTCAGTAATGCCTCTGAGTTCAGGAAATCAATCTAGAAAAGCACCCTCCACTCTTCCACTCTGAGGATTTGTTTGCTGGGAGAGAGGGCAGCTGGGGCAAAATATGGGTTCTAGAAGTATCATCTAATTTCTTAACCCCTTACCATTCACACACCCACTTTCATTCTTTTAGCCCCTGATTTCGCCACATTTCTTACAGGATCAGCTCTTTCTACCAGAGCGCTAGCTAAAGTTCTCTCTCCACAAAAATACACCTTTGTATAGATGCTTGTGCAATGGAAAGCAAAGCACCAGCATTTCTCTAGTTTCTATTATGGCTGTTTTTTTGTGTGTGTATTTCTGGTATTAAAAATGTAGCATGGACCAACACTTGTGAGGGAAGCAACACAATCACTTTGAGGCCAACAATCACTCTAAAGGAGCTTCAGCGTTTAGTGACTGAGGATGGAGTGAAGGTACGCAAGTACTAGTACATTCAGTGATATCAATACCTCTGCATACAATTGGTTTAATGGGAGGGGAGATATTACCGGAGATATGTCACATCTGGTAAGCACGTCTGGGGTTTGCCTGGGTTTTTTGTAGTCCTCAACAAACAACAATTCCAACAGTAAAGTATGGTGGTGGTTGCATGATGTTATAGGCATGTCTTTCTTCAGTGAGGACTGGGCTCCTTGTTATAATATAAGAACGAATGGGTGGTGCAAAACACATGTAGCAACTACTTCAGTCTGCTGAGAAAAAAAATAATAAAAATGCTAAAGCTTGGAAGAAACCTCACCTTTCACCAGTTTCTGATCCCAAGCACAAGGCCAAAGCAACACTGGAGTGGTTGAACAGCAAAAAGGTGCAAAGTGCAGATCTCAATCCAAAAGAGCTGATGAGATGAAGGGGTCAGGCTTAGCCTTCAGAAAAGAGGCCTGAAAACAGGTAGTATCCAGAAGTGTGACGACAGAGCCTGCAGAGATTCTGTACGCCTGAGCACAGACAAATGTGAGAGACCGAAAGATGTTCTGAAGGGGTGTCTGAAGATGCGTCTCTCTTTCTGGTGGGATGCAACGAGTGTGGCTGAGGTAGCCCAGGGAAAAAGGAGTTGTTGAAAGAGTTGAAGGGGGTGAGGTGGTTATGTTGAGCGTGCATAAGCGAGGCCTGAGGAGATATGGTGTCCAGATAGATGGCAGTGGTGTCAGACGTGTTGGGAACAACAAAGGGGCACATAATTCAAATGGTGGGTAGAAAGAATAGAAGCCCAGTTCAGTAGATAGAAAAATTAGATAATGAGAGGGTGTGCTTAGCCTGCAGTACCAATACCTAGAAACAAATAGTGTTCAAATGGATGATGAAGAAATCTAGCGAAGGGGAATGACCTGCAACCTGCTGTATTGGGAGTGACAATGCCCAAGATTCTCAGAGAACCTGGGGGTGATGAAGAGATACTGGAGGAGTTGTGTGGAAATGTGATGACCCAGATCCAAGGTGTGAATGGTCAGTTGCTGAAGACACAGGACAGGATATGGAAAGTTGGCCATTGGCAGGTGGAATGTCTGAGGGTAGAGAAAAGGTAAAGAATCCTATTGAAGCAGCAGCTGTGGAGCAAAAGACCTGGAATTGGGTTTGGGGTTAGGATGACTGGATTCCGGTCTTTGCATGTGAGGAATTTGCTGTGTTCCCCCTGTGTCTGTATGGGTTCTTACAGGGTACTAAAATTTTCTCCCACCTCCCAAAAACACACATGGCCATGAGTGAGAGTGTGTGAGTGAATGGTTGTGTGTGGTACCCTGGGATGGACTGGTGCGCCATCCAGGGGATATTCCTGCCTTCCTTACACCCAGTGATTCTAGGTAGGCTCCAGACCCAATGCAATCAATGCATGTAATGAGCTGTGTCTGGGGTTGTGAGTTCAATCATCGCTCCAGTTGCTGTCTGTGTGGAGTTTGGTCAGTTCTCCTTGTGCCTTGTAAGGCTCCGGTTTCTTCCTACAAAAATTTAGGGGGACTTGGTTAAGATACATTGTGTAGGTGTGTGTGGTACCCTGCAATAGACTGGCGCCCTGACCAGAGGGTGTTTCTCCCTTGTGCCCAAGATTCCGGGGAGGCTCCAGTCCCACTGTGACCCTTTTTTGTGTGTGAAGTTACTAAAGAGTAACCCTAGCCCTATCCTGCATTTACATGTTAGCAATTATACTACAACAGAGCAGTGTGCAGGCATGCCGAGGTTGCCATGGTAATAGTGGTACAACAGTGGCTAAATTATCCAAGAACATCTAGGATGTTGATGTCCAGAAGTGTTAAGTGGTTCACATAGTAGTGTGCTCTGTGTGTGCAAGGCTGCGGTGAGGTTCTGTAGACTAGAGATCAGCTTCCCTGCGAGTGTGTCCCTGAATGTGTGTATAGTCAGAGGCGCTAATGAGCGCTGGGCACTGGCTGCTGACTGACGTCTGCTGTTTGGACAGGCTGTGTTTAAGACACACACTTCACACGTCTGAGAGGGTGTGGAGGGGGGCTGTTGGAGGGATGTGCTAATGAAGCAGTTTATTTTCCCTGGCCTTATTGCAAAGTGTAATGGGCCATGAGACCCCCACCCCCCATTCAGAGAACAGAGAAAACACCTGCACCCAATAGAGCAGGAACTGGCTGCATATGCATTTTTGCAGGTTATTTCCTCTGCCCTCGTTTCAGGAGCAGTCTAATTGTTCATTCACACTCCAAAACGTAATCCAACAAGCTGGCTGAAGGAGAGGGGGTCATAAAATGTGGTGTGAATGGTTTTGAATAAGAATTGACTGGCCAAAAGCGTGTGTGTGTGTGTGTGTGTTTATACACACTGCCCAGGAGTTCATTTGCCACTCCCAATATGGTAAGAAGCATGAAGAGGAAGACTCTAAAAATACACAGTTTTAGTACTTCAGAGAGAGGCAGTCTGAGTGAGAGAGCGTAAAAGAGGAAAGAGAGAGAGAGAGACAGATCAGAGAAAGAGAGAGAGGTAGAGAGAGGTTTATGTGGATGCTGGGAGTGAGTAAGGAAGGGTGCATCTTCTCTGTCTGTGGTCAGATCTGCTTTGGGGACCCTGCTGGTGAGTAAGATATCCGGCTTTTTAAAAAGGCTCATAAAGGCACATGCATTACACCCATAACCTTGCTCACAGGAAGGCCTTCAAGCATGTGTGATTGCTCCATGATCCCGTCATGCTGAAACACACAGTTCAAGCTTTACGCTGATGTTTTTAAAGAAGTATGGAGAGGTCAGTTCCAAACATAGCACAAGTCCTCTTACGTAATATTGTTGTCCCTATTCACATGCATTACAGTACCCATTCCAGTTCATACACAACACAAACCAGTGAGAAAATCCGGTACCAAGACTGCACCAAGACTGGACCAGAGTATCATGCATTTTAATCTAAGGCAGGGGAGGGCGACAGAGGGCCAGTCAAACACATTACTGCATTAACTGCTGAGTTTAAGCAGTATCATACAAGAATTGGTATTTCTTTCTCCCTGGTTCCCCCTGCAGTCTGGAAGGGTAATTCATGCTTTAAGCCATACGCTTTACACACGCATTTCTGGACAGACAGAGTTACAGACAGATACAGAACCATCACTGACTGTGACTCAAAAATGTCTGGGGTTTTGCAGCGTTACACGGTTCCCACAAGCCTTTTTCTGCCTGCACGTCAAAGTTCCTTAGTGTAGATGCTGGCAATACAAAGGAGCCTGGAGTAGCAATGGTAGAGATGCCATTTTCCCTTTCACAGTCAGTGGAGCATCACAGTGATTCTGAAGTGTTGCTTTAAATCAGGTGTGTTTAAAAATCCTCAAACTGTGTAGGGATCTGGTCCTCCAAAACTGGAGGCCTCCAATCCATGCTCTAAGGGACTGTGTCTTCATTTACATTTACATTTATGGCATTTAGCTGACGCTCTTATCCAGAGCGACTTACAAGGTTACTTGTATTACAGAGGTGGGCCAATGTAGTATTAGGAATCTTGCCCAAGGACTCTTATCGGTGTAGCGCAGCATAATTACCCAGATCGGGAATCGAACCCCAGTCTCTCACATAGTGTGGTAGCTCACTAACCGGTACTGGTCTTATCTGTTGCACCACACCAACCATTTAAGCTTTAATTACAAAACATACTGTTGAGAAATCAGACGCTGAAAACACTTCAATGGCTAACACTATATAGTGCTCTTTTTCTCTAATATGGGCTGAGCGTAAACACAAATAACCACCGTATTTTTACCGTGTTTGACCACTTTATCCCAAGGTAATGGTTGAAATTTCTGCTTGGTAGTTTTTAGCCAAGTCAAATAGTATGCTAGTACTAGTAAAGTTATAGTTTTATGTCCCAGTAAAGCAAGAGGAACGTTGTGGTGATAAACCTCTGAAGAAAGCATAAAGCTTCAGAGCACATCTGAGTGTGGCTTCTTAATCACTCCTTGAAAAAAAACCCAGTTGTTATTTCTGAAAGCTGTGCCCATAAAACGCAACCAGATGAAGAATTTCCAGTTGAAAATACTGCAATTACACTCTTTCGCTGTTTTACACTTAGACAAAAAATATTTAAATATGTAAATATATATATTTAAACTAAGATGCTAGTCTGGTGCTGGTTTAGCTGGTTAGGAACATAGTTTTGCTGGTGTTCAGCATATCAGCTTCTAGTGCTGGTGACCTGCATACAAGCATTCAAAATGCAACATGTTTGTTTGTTTGTTTGTTTATTTGTTTTTCTGGTGACCAGGTTGATGCTGGCTTTTAGCAGGGTAGAGAAATGGCTGAGCGCAATGCTAGCAAGCTTTTGCCTTTTTTAAAACATTTCTAAAACAAAAATTGATGAATGGACCAAAAAAAATCCTCCAATGAAAGTAGGTTAAAAGGTTTGTGTGACAGTAACTATACATCCTACTTTGCCAGAGGCTATGTCAAGTAGCCACACAAACATAATCAAAAATGATGAATTATTGTCATTTTAATCACTTATTAAAGGTTCATTATTAAACATCTGTCCTCCTCTGAGCATTTAAGCCAATCGGGGGGGGGGGGGCTAAATAGCCCTGTTTAATTGAAGGGCACAATTTCTGATTGTTGATAGATATCTACACACATTTACACCTTTTTTTTTTCCCTTACCTGAGCACTCTTAAGAGCCCGGCCTGGATCCAGCAGTGTACTACGGTCAACGTCATGTGTGTGCACATCCACACATGTGCAGATACACACAAGAACACTTGGCCTGTAGAGGCAGGTGGACCAGGTGTTTTGTGGAAATCCTCAGATGGCCTAGAAAAGAGCAAATTTAAAGTGAGGCACCATTTGTAAAGCTTCTTGGCTCACGCTGCTAACACATGCTGACGTCCTGCTTGTTCATCCACGAACAGAAAATGGATTTCGTTCCATTTTGACACTCCTGCTAATGGGGCCTTTTTCAGTAACAAAGATCTTCACTGCAGTGCTAAACGCTTGCTGTCCATTTCCAGCTAGGGCACATTCTTTTCCTGACTACACAGTAAACATGTGAGGGTAGACTTTTTTTATACATTGTACTGATCAGTATAGCACGAGAAGCTGCGCCATGGCTGAGCTCCTTCTTTCTTCGGGTCTGATATTGTGATATAAACGTGCATAACATCTGAAACTCTTCCTCTTTTGTTATGTCAGCAATGTTTTTTATGGAATTTCTTTACATTTAAGGAATGAATGCAAATGTGCAAAAAGATCAATGTGCACTAGTGAGACCATTGCAACCACCTACCAACAACTAAACAGCTCCCTAGCAACCGAACACCACCATAGCCACCACCTTGGATACTGTAGCACCTACCTAGCAACACGATAGAGATTCACCTTAGTGACCATGTGGCAACAGCCTAGCTATTGCCTGGAAGCGGAATGCGCTTCAGGAAATGCGCTTTTCTAGTCTGTGCCTGCTGTATTTATCCTCAGCTGTAAAGTGATTGATTCAGCTGCGCTATGATAAACAGACGAGCCCAGATTATCACATTTATCCCAGATAGAATTCTAATGCTGAGGAGAGATAAAGAGAGAGAGAGAGAGAAAAACGATCCTTGGGTGAAAAGTATCTGATCTGAAGTGCTCTAATAGCCGTGTGTGTGTGTGTGTGTGTGTGTGTGTGTGTCTGACCTGGAAGGAGATAGCAGCCTACAGCGGAGGGGTATGGTCGTTGAGAGGGGAGTCCATTAAGACATCCTAATGTGCTTTTCTTTATGAAGCTTTAATTGAAGCCGGTGGATGACTCATACATGTCTAAATCAGACTGATTTGATTTCACACACAAAAACAGATACACACACACACCCACACAGATACACACACACACACACACACACACACACACACACACACACACACGTACGTCCTCGTTCTCAGTGACCTGCCAAATTAGGGAGCTTTTTACTGTTCTTTTTATTCCCGGATGGAGAATTGGACGAGACAGCTCATTCTTTAATGACAGGTCTCTTTTGTGTCTCTGGCAGACGGTAATACAGTAATACAGTAATGTGTTTCCCTCTAAGCACAGTGTAAACCCAACCCTAATGGAGCAGCAGAGACTTGGACTCAGAAGTAGCACTTTTTGACAAGAGGACACAGACAATATAGCCCCTCTCTCACCTCTCATCTCGCATCTCTCCTCACATCTCTCACTCTCTCTCTGTCTCTCTCCCCTAAATGTTACCTCTCTCTCTCACAGGCCTCTCTCCCTCCCTCTCTCAGTCTCTTTCTCTCTCCCTCCCTCCCTTAAATGTCCTCTCTCTCCTCCAAAAGCCCTCTCTCAGTTCTGTGGTTCTCGCTTTCTCTTTTAATAATCTTTCTGTCTCACACATCTCTTTCTTGCTATCTCCCTTGCTTTCTGTCTGTCTCACTCTTTGTCTCTCGTCTGTCTGCAGCTCTCCTTTCTCTCTCTCTGACAGGTCTTGATGTTTTCCTTCTCTCTCTCTCTCTCTCTTTCTCCCTCTCTCTCTCTCTCTCTCGTTGGTTGTGTATGTGAGGTGTGTGTATAGGTTAGCTGGAGCACAGTGGTGTGTTCTGAAGGCAGAGCTATAGGATCCATCTCTCAGCTCAAACAACAGGCAGACAAATTGAGGCAAGCCCATTAAAAGGCAGGAAGTGGGGAGGCTAAGCTGATTATACAGTGTTTGTATTCTGCCCACAGTCTCTCTCTTTCTTTCTTTCTCTCTCTCTCTCTCTCTCTCTCTCTCTCTCCCTGTCTCTCGCTCTGTCTTTCTCTCTCTTTAGCTCCCATCTCCTGTGCTCTCCCTCTCCACAGAGAGGAGATGTCAAACAGTCCAGTGGTATTTACCCTCTTTGGCCCAAAACAAACAAATCCGGGCTCAGAGCAAACTGCTGTCTCTCTCAGGCCCAATCCAGGACACAGGCTTTCAGAGACAGAGCCTGAGCTGAACCGGGCTTTCAGCTCCCTCTTATTCAGCTTTCACACTCGAAGCACTGTCTCTGCAGGTGGTCCGCACTGTGCGGAATCTCGCTTATTTACGCTTCACAGACGACCTTACGAGTCTATTGCTGTACCAGTGTTAAAGGAGGGGTTCACAGAAGAATCACATTCACAACGTGCCCTCAAGTGCAGTCAATAGCCCCAGGCTTGTTTAGTGTCTGAAGGTTGCTGTTTTTTTTTTTTTTCTTTTGCACTGGAGCTACAATGCTAACAGCTACTGGAAGCCTTTACAGACATTCCACCTGTCGCAGGAGTCTACTGCATATTGATAGTGGCTCCCTTGCACCCCACCTTGTCCTTATTATTCAGATATTGAATACTGTATACAACTTTTTACAAGAGAGCGAGTGACAGCAAGGATTTGACATAGAGCTCCATACAGAGCATCTAAAACACACTTGCTGTTTTGAGGTATAGGTGCCACCCACCTTCATAGATCTTTCATTTCAGGATGCTTCACAGGCTCAGAGTGCTCCTCATAAGGATTGAGGTCATGGGATCCAACAAAAGCCGTATAAACTCTTAATACCACTGATTTCAGAAGAAACAACGAATAAGCAGCTGTGTCCAAATATTTTTTTGTCTATAGTGTGTGTGTGTGTGTATGTGTGTATGTGTGTATGTATGTATGTATGTATATAGGATGTGAGAGTGGTGCTCCTGCCTCCCTTAAATTAGATTTGGCAGGGTGGAATGTCTGTCTTTGGTCTTACTTGTGCATTGTTTCTGCCTGAAGTTCATTTGAGCATGCCAGTATTGTTTTTCACAGCTGCAGTTGGAGGTAAAGTGCCACCCACCTCCATAGATCCTCCGTTTCAGGATGCGCCACATGTTCAGGATGCTCCTCAATAGGATTGAGGTCATGTGATTATGGTGGCCACACCATGATTTTTCTCTGTTTCAGGCCAAAGCCCACAAGGGGTCAACTGTGTTTTGTCCACAGGGGATGGTGCATTGCCCTGCAAGCAATTTTATATCAGAAGGTACAGTTCATTCAGGTCATTTTGACACCCTCAGGGACCCTAAAAGCACTGACCGTCTCGCTTCCTAATATTCCAGCCCAAATCATCAGGCCACCACCTTCTTGCTGGCATTGCAGTTTTCTTGGAACAGGGTTGTCATTTACTACCCGTCCATAACTCCATTCATCTGTATTTCCGAGCCCACAGCAAGGCTTTCTCTCTGTGAGCTTTACTTGGGGGTGCCCGAAATGCAGTTTTTGCCAACTGCCAGTCTGAGAGGTTCTTGGGATGCCAGAGACATCAGCTGCTTTAGTTGTTTTATATAAAATAGTTACCCTATTAATAATAGGTATTTTTTCTTGCCATGTTGCACAATAAGTAAGACTGGCTTAATAATGTAGAACAGCCTGTTTCAGTAGTTTTTCTTTCATTAAGATCACCTGGTGTTACTAATTAGCGAACCTGTCTGAAATTGTTACTAGTTATTTAAAAGGATTTGAGAAATGAAACTCACTAAACTAAGTGTTTATTTGACTAAAATCCAGCTGATGCCCCAGTTACATAATATTCTGGAGCTGTGTGTGTGTGTGTGTGTGTGTGTGTGTGTGTGTGTGTGTGTGTGTGTTTGTTTGTGCATGTTTTAATTTTTATCCTGCTTTTGTTGGAGTAACTGTCTTTACTGTCCAGGGGAGACTTTCCACTAGATTTTGTAGCACTGCTGTGAGGATTTGATTGCATTCAGTGACGAGACTATTAGTGAGGCCCCCAACTCATCCCAAAAGTATTGGAAAGAGTAATTCCAGAGAACCCAGTTCCACTGCTCCTCAGCACATTACTGTGGGATCTACTGTGGAGTCCCTGTAGAGAAGTACTGCCAATAGAATAGGACTCTCTAGAGCAGATCAGCTCGAACATATAGTCACCATGCCCAGGTATACAACTCCATCCAGTATTTTCCTCACTAATGCTTTTGTCACAGAATGCAAGTAAATCCTCACAGCAATGCTCCAAAATGTATTAGGCTGCCTTCCCTAGACAATAGAGACAGTTACTCCAACAAAAGCAGGATAAACTCTTATTACCCCTGATTTCAGGAGAAACAGTGAATCAGCAGATGTCCCAATACTTTTGTCAATGTAGTGTGTGTGTATACAGAGGAGGTGAGGGTGCTTACCCTACCTTCCTGAAATTAGATTTGGCATGGTGGAAGGTCTTTGCCATCCAAAATGTTTTTAGCTTATCGACTGTGTTTGAGGTGAAGGGGGAAACTGTGTGAATTAGGTTTTTCGGTGAACCATCCCTTCAAGACAAACAGAATACACGAGAATCCTGTGAAGCCGGATTCTGGTACCGGGACTGTGGTCCTCATAAAGTAAGCGCGTGTATTTCAGATGAATTCGCAAACGTCCTGCGCATGTGTTGCATTCTTGAGCAGTGAGACGACCGCCTCGGTGTCCGCAGGGGAATAAATATAAACAAATAAACAACTGATGTTATGCAGAAACAGCTCTGTGCTTTATGACTGAAGATGTTTGCAGAATACAACCAGGATCAGACTCATTATTATGGTGTCTAGAGCAAGAATACACATTATGCTAACTGTTGGATGAGCGTTTAGGTTGTTTGGCTCTGTGAGGGGTGTTTCTATTAGGTAAAGGTTACCTGCATATATGATGCTGTTTGAGTTGTCTAGCTTGTGCGTTTAGCATTTAGATGTTTTTAGGCTTTTGTTTTGTAGTTTGTGTTTTAGCTTGTCTCTTTCCAAGTTGCATTGTAGCTTGTCATCGGTGGAGTTGTGTAGCTTGTCATCGGTGGAGTTGTGTAGCTTGTCATCGGTGGAGTTGTGTAGCTTGTCGTCGGTGGGGTTGTGTATCTTGGTCAGTGGGTTGTGCCAGCAGCCAGCAGGAGTAAAGCTATATTCTTCACTGTTAAACTTTGATGATTAATCTGCAGTTTATGTGTGTTCCAAATCGTGGGGGGCCCATCCATATGGATTACATGTTTCCGGGATCCATTACACAGTGTGCCTTTGATCTTATTTTCAGTGTTGTGTTTTCTAGTGTTTTTTTTTTTTTTTTTTTTTTTTTTTTTTTTTTTTTTTTTTTTAGGGTGCTTTATTTCGTGTTTTCTACCTTGTCTTCCGTGTCTGGTGTTTTCTAGAGTGTTTTCCATCATTTTTCTAGTATTTGTTTTCCATCTTGTGTTTTTCTAGTGTTTCTTTTTTGTCTTATCTTGTTTCTTCACTATGTGTTTTTTATCTTGTTTCTTCACTGTGTTTTTTTAGTGTGTGTTTTATATTTTGTCTTTTGTAGCCTGTGCACACCAGCCGTCCCTGGCCTGCGCAGCGTTCTGCAGCATTGGCACTTGAACAGAGGCATGCAGCGGCTGCTATTAGTGTGTGGGCGGTGTGTAGACACCCGCGTTGTCAGGGTCACACACTCCTCCCACCCACGCCTCGCACACACATGCGGAGAAAAGAGAACACACAGAACACACTGTGCCAGGACAAACACCGTTCTGCCTGTTGGTAAACACAGCCATTTTTTTCCACCCTCTGAATCTGACTCCACACTGCCTAATCAAGTGCAGAAGCTGCAGCTAAACTCAGCACCACCGGACCCTTCTTGAATTTTGACAGTGCAGTAGAGTGATGGGAGTGTAGTAGATGGTGGGCCTTGCTATTTGCTAGTTTGGGATAGATCGATCGATCTGTGTTTTCTCTTTTATGTGAATAATGTTCCTATCGCTGTTTAGTGTTACGTGTTTAAGGTTTGCTTTTTCACTTTTGCTCTAGAGCTGCTATGCTGATGTAGCTAACTAGTAATGGTGGTATATACCCCACCAATTTACACTGTGAAAAGCTAGACAAAGCTATAAAAGTAAAGAAAGGTTCAGGGCTATTTGTAGAGTAGGGAGGGTTACTTTAATAATGTATTCCATTACAGATCACTGTATTACAACACACTCGAAAAGGTAACTGTAACATAATCCAAAGCATTACTGTATTAAAGTAATGTAATCTGAGGACTTTCAGTTACTTTTGGATTATTGGTCTTTTCAAAGTCATAGCTTCAAATTCAGAATGAAAACCTATCATATAAATGCACACAACACCATCCTGTGTGTCTACACACCATATACCAAACCATCTTATCTCATATAAGAAACGAGTCAAGATTGCGTATTTGAGAAGGTTTCATTTTGTCAGTGATATTACATTTAGCCTATAGATTAATGTGATGAACACTATTAGAACTAAAATCATACTCAAACACATCTGAACACTCGTTTAGCAGCAGAAAAATAGACTGTTTCACATGTTCAGTAGTCGGCTAATCATACAGCAGGCCTGGCAAAACTGAAAAAGTAAGCAGTTTAAGGACATGCACTACAGGGATTTTACCATTTTTAGGCCTGAAATCAAGCATGATAAAATACACAAATTATTACAATAATTTATTATTAATAATAACCACTCTAAACAAGCATAGTTCAACAGTAGACTATGGTAGCCAAGCAGCAACCATGGAGTCAGGAATCCTGGAGTCAAGAATTTCTTTTTTCTAGGAACAACAGTGGTTTTTGATTTGGCTCATTAGTGGAATTCCATAGATTTTTCAAAATGACTTTATAATTCAGTCCCTGAACTGTAAACAGAGTCAGACAGAGCTGTTTGATATGAAATAGTTTATAGTAGAAAGAGAAACTTGCTGACTGTTACAGTGGTGGTGACAGACACCACAGTACAAACTAAATATACCCATTATATTTACTATCCAAAACCAGCACTGAGCCCACACACATTTTTGTAGGTTTTTCATTTTGTAGGTTTCTTTTTTTGTGATATGTTGATAATAGTAAATTGGTAGAGTTACGTATTTTATTTTTAATGAATTTAATTGTGTTTTAATCTTCTGTAAAACAGTGTCTCAGGCACTATGCAGTGTATTTGTAGCCACTTCACTTAATATGTTTCTATGACTCTATATCTTTTAGAGGCTTAAATTCCTTGGAAGTCATCATTGTTGACTATAACTAGAAGTACGTTTCTATGGAACTGAACATTGTCAGATAAACCATCTGAAAACCGTGCGTTACAGTTTCCTTCAAACCATCCCTTTCAGCTGCAAGCCTTCAGTGGAGAAGCGTTGATCCTCGACGAGTTGATCCTCGATGCGTGTAAAAGAGCGTCTCTCAGTGGGAGATCCAGTCTGGATGCTGTAGCGGTTAGCCAGGCTCATCCCCTCACCGCCACTCTGCCCACAGTTGGTTTTGGCTGGGAGAGAAAGAGGAGAGAGGGGGATAAACGATGAGTGACTGAGAGCAGAGTGGAGACGGCTGGGAGCGGACAGCCCGGCACAGGTCCAGAGGGGATCCAGTGTGTGTCCAGTGCCGGGGCTGGGCGTGGCTGCAGGAATGCTCGCCGCACACAGAGAAGGCTGGAGGTCTGTGGGAGCACAGCGGGAGCTGGCAGGCTGGACGCCTGGCCTCAGATTAGAAACACATGTCCATCTTCTCATCTGCATCCCCCTAAATCCCTCGCTCCTTCTCTCCCTCTCTCCCTCCCTCCCTATTAGAATATCTACTGTGCCGTGACCCAGAGTTAATAAACAGCTTGGAAATACATGTGGTTAGAGCTGTCTGCTTGGGTAAATGTTATAGAAACACTTAACAACACACACACACACACACACTCTAATGTTTCTTATGCAGTGGCATGCTCATGTAAAAGCAAATATCTGAACATGCCGTTTTCTTCCCACCGCTCTCTGTCCTGTAGGTCACACTAGTCTTTTGAAGAAGTGTGTTGAGCTGTTGAGGAGGGATGCAATTCAGTGGTCACACCAATTTACTACGCATGCCTCTCTGTGTGGGTTTGCATGCGTGTGTGAATGCAAGTGCATGTATTCCTATACATTGGTCCACCATGCATGCATATAAAATGATATACATGTATTTCCACAGTTGTGGGGACAGTCTAGGCTCTCTGTGTAACTGTAATAAATGATGAAATGGGATTGATCTGTCTTCGTTTCCACCAGTCTGTCCCACTTTGTCTGTTCTCCCTCCCGCTTATAGCTGAAAACAGTTTAATGAGAGCTTTTGGCATGTGTGAGATATATATGTGTGTGTGTGTGTTTGTGTGTGTGAGTGCGAGACTTGCCCTGCAGTGGTTGGAGAGATCACGTCATGGTTTACTTCATTAAGTATGATAGGGAGGGCAGACTGGAAAAACAGGGAGATTTATTAAAAGTCTTTGCCAGTAAAGCACAACCGACCTCCCAGCCATCATTACACCTCCTCACACACCAGCCCAGTGCACTCCTACTTGCCAGCATCTCTGTGCGTGTGTGTGTGTTTTGATTTTGTAAATTTTCAGTACAGAAATATCCTGACCTTCAGTATGGCAGGACCAACAAAACAACAACATCTTGACTTGGTCAGTTTGATTGTGTTTTGCAAAAGCTGCACGTGTTGCTCTTTTACACTGAGACACAACCAGTTCAGAAGGAGTTACTGTGTCAAATATGCCAACAAGTGAAGAACAGCAAAAATGGAAATACAAGGTTTTTGTGGGACATTGGTGAGAGATATTCCGATATAAACTCGACATGCATGACGTCTTGACAACGTTGATGCTTGGTTGGAAAAATTGAGCGGTGAAAAGACGTTTAGAAAGAGGCGTTCCTCTATGTCTACATGAGCTACAATGAGCAGCATTGAGTGGCGGTCCTTCACTCATGGCATGATTATGTTCAGAATGACTAGGTTGGGTACGCAAATTATTTTCATGGCTATTATATTCAGGGCTATATGTGATTTGACACATAGTTTGGACCAAATCTTTGTGTGTGTGTGTGTGTGTGTGTGTGTGTGTGTGTGTGTGTGTGTGTGTGTGTGTGTGTGTGTAGACTCACTGGATGAAATGTAGAGTGTGCTGGCAGGTCAGATGCCAGAGATCAGTAGTGCAGGGTTTAGGTCCATGACTGCTGATTGCAGTTTAAAGTTGAGAGCAACCTGGCTAAGAAAACAAAACCCTGAGAAAGCTGCGCTGAGGCTGTGCTCGTAAAATGGCCACGGTTATTTCTCTGGGCTGCAGGAGCTCAGCTCAGCACCGCTCAGCTCCCTGAGTTATTTGGCCTCGCTGCTTTATGACAGTGTTGGTTGTTATTTCAGAGTTAGTCCTTTTCCCACAGTGCTGGGAAAGGAGTTTAAAGTGAAGGCTTTGGCTTTTTCACTCTCTCAGCTGAAACAAACACACACTCTCCCTCTCTTGCCCTGTCTCTCTCTCGCGCGCTCGTGCGCTCTAGCTCTCTTGCTCTCATTGTCCCATTGTTTGAGATGGACCAGGGGAGACAGTGGGAGAGTTGCTTGCGCTAACATTTTGTACATACTGCCAAAGCTGCGATCTGCTCTGTTGCCTCCCTCACTCTCTCTCTCTCTCTCTCTCTCTCTCTCTCTCTCTCTCACAATGAAAGTGCTTGTGCACAGGTCTTATCAGTGCAGGACAGTGTGTGTGTGTGTGGGTGTATGTGTGTGTTGGGGGGGGGTGGAAAGGTGTGTAATATGAATGTGATGACAGAGCTGCAGGTGTAGACCTACGCACCTCATGCAGGTAAAGGAGAAAGGTTGTCTCTCTCTCATCACACACACACATACACACACCAATGTGTGATCAAGAGGCTTTTATCTGCCAGCTCCGACTGCCCCTGAACACATTCACAACCACCTTCTCTTCTCTAATCTTCTCATCAGCCCTTGTCTCTTCTCTGCTGCTCGTTAGGCCAAGTCTCTTCTTTTCTCTTCTATCCTCTTTTCTTCTCTTCCATCCTCTTTTCCATCTTCCTCTTTTCCTCCATCCTCTTCTCTTATCTCTTTTTAAATCAAGTTTATTTCTTCTCAATTCTTATCTCTTCATTTCTTCAATCCTTATCTTCCATTCTTATCTCTTCACTCCTTGTCTCTTTTCAAAACTCTGCAGTACTTTTTCTTTTTCTTATGTTTCTTCTCTTCTGTCCTCTTCTCATTTTCTCTTATCTAATCAATCATTTTCTCTTCTCTAATCTTCTCAATCCTTTTCTATTCTCTAATCTTCTCTTCAATTCTCATCTCCTCTAATTTTCTCTTCAATCCTGGTCTCTCTAATCTTTTATTCAATCCTCACCTCTGTAATCTTCTATTTAATTCATGTCTCCTCTCTAGTATTCTTTCCTCTTATTTTTAAACCTCTTTTCTAATCTTCTCTTCAGTTCCTGTCTCCTTTTCAAACCTTGTCTCCTCTCTAATCTTCTATTGTTCTTCTTAATCCATTTCTTTTCAATCCTCATATTCTCTAATTGTCTCTTCAACCACTGCATTTTCTTTAATCTTATCTTCAATAGTCTTTTCTAATTTAATCTTCAACCCTCATCTCCTTCCCAATCTTCTCTTTAGTCCTTTTCTCTTTTCGAATCTTCTTTTCAGTCCTCGTCTCCATCCTCATCTCCTCATCTTCTAATTTTCTATTCAATCCTAGTCTCTAATCTCCTCTTTAATTATATCTTCAATCCTTACATTCAATATTCTCTTCAGTTCTGATCTCCTCTATAATTTTATCTTCCATTATTGTCTCTTTTCTAATCTTATCTTCAGTACTCTTTCCCCTTTAATCTCATCTTCAAGTCTCATTTCCTCTTATATTCTTTTCAATCCTGGTCTCCTCTCTATTTTCTATTCAATTCTTGTCTCCTCTGTAATCTTCTATTCAATTCTTGTCTTCTTTCAAACCTAGTCTCCTCTCTAATCTTCATTTCAATCCTTGTCTCTTTTCTAATTTGTCTTCATTGTCTCCTTTCTCAAAATCTCTTTTTTCTTCAATCAGTACTCTTCTCTAATGTTATCTTCAGTACTCTTCTCTAATGTTCTTTTCAATCTCTTGTCTCCTCTCTAATCTCTTCTTTAATCCTCATCTATCCAATCTCTATTCAATCCTCACCTGTCATCTTCTATTCAATTCTTATCTCCTCTAGTCTTCTCTTCCGTCCTTATCTCTTCACTTATCTTAATCTTATCTTCAAACCTCTTCTCTAATCGTCAGTCTTCGTCTTCTTTTCAAACCTTGTCTCCTCTCTAATCCTCTCTTCAATCCTTCTCTCCTTTCTAATCTTTTCAAACCTCATATCCTCTAATTGTCTCTTCAACCACTGTCTTTTCTCTAATCGTATCTTAAATACTCTTCTCTAATTTTCTCTTCAATCCTCATCTCCTCTCTAATCTCTCCTTGTGTCCTTTCTAATATTTTCTTCAATCCTTGTCTCCTTTCCAATCTTCTCTTTAGTCCTTGTATATTCTCTAATTTTCTATTCAATCCTAGTCTTCTCTTTAATCCTCATCTCATCTTTAATCATCTTTTCAATCCTTGTATGTAATATTCTCTTCAATCCTCGTCTCCTCTGTTTTCTTCATTGTCTGTACTCTTCTCTTGAGTCTTTGTCTGTTCTCCAATCTTCTCTTCAATCCCTGTATCTTCGTTTTGTCACTTCTCTGATTTCCCAACCTCTTTTCCTCAGTTCTCTTCTTTTTTTCTTCTCAGACATAGCTATCACTATACTTGAATGGTCCAAAATAGATGCCTCGTGGATGCTCACCTGCCATCCAACTGAATATGCATGAAACATAATCTAGAGAATCTTCCATTCTCTTCTCCTCTCCTCTCTTTTCTGATCTTCCATTCCCTTCTCCTCTCCTCTCTTTTCTGATCTTCCATTCCCTTCTCCTCTCCTCTCTTTTCTGATCTTCCATTCCCTTCTCCTCTCCTCTCTTTTCTGATCTTCCATTCCCTTCTCCTCTCTTCTCTTTTCTGATCTTCCATTCTCTTCTCTTCGCTTTTCTGATCTTCCATTCTCCTCTCTTCTCTTTTCTTTTCTGATCTTCCATTCCCTCTCCTCTCTTCTCTTTTCTGATCTTCCATTCCCTTCTCCTCTCCTCGCTTTTCTGATCTTCCATTCTCTTCTCCTCTCCTCTCTTTTCTGATCTTCCATTCCCTTCTCCTCTCTTCTCTTTTCTGATCTTCCATTCTCTTCTCTTCGCTTTTCTGATCTTCCATTCTCCTCTCTTCTCTTTTCTTTTCTGATCTTCCATTCCCTCTCCTCTCTTCTCTTTTCTGATCTTCCATTCCCTTCTCCTCTCCTCGCTTTTCTGATCTTCCATTCTCTTCTCCTCTCCTCTCTTTTCTGATCTTCCATTCCCTTCTCTTCCCTTCGCTTTTCTGATCTTCCATTCCCTTCTCCTCTCTTCTCTTTTCTGATCTTCCATTGTCCTCTCTTCTCTTCTCTTTTCTGATCTTCCATTCTCCTCTCTTCTCTTCTCTGGTCTTCCATTCTTTTCTCTTCTCTTCTCTTTTTATCTATTTTCACAGGATATAGAGAGTCTCATTTATAACCCACTAATAACTCTATATTATTAATATCACAGTTCTCTGATAAAGCTGTCCACAGCAAGCACTCTAGCGTGTTTGTTGCGCTCAGTAATTGTGGGTTCTGCAGTGCAGGCAGAGAAATGGAATCCTGAGGTTGCCTGTAAAGTGTAAATCAGAGAGATTCTGCTTAGTGCAGAGCACCTGCTAACACAGTGCTTACAGTGTATGTTTGTTGTGCATTTGCATGTAGATCAGGGGAAGAAATAGGATGTGTATCCCAGAGGAGAGACAGCGCTTTTGTTTTGCCCTCTTTGTAAATGAAAGAGTGCAGGTGAAAGTGTGTGTTTGAGGCTCTGAAGCTTCTCTTCCTGGCTGAGGTTCTTTTGGAGGTGAGTGTAAAGGCATTTAGCTGCAAGGCTGGATTAGTCACTGGAGTTGTCTGGACCACACAGAGCAAAAAAAAGGCTCTCCTGCATCTATCAGTGCTCTTTTCCAGATCATATCATACTGGAAGTTTTGTTCGCTTGAAATGAGTTTTTCTGGTTGCTAGGGAAACAAAATCAGTTTAGCCATGGCTTGCAGGAATTTGTTCGGGGGGGGGGAGTGTGTTCAATGTATTCCAAGCACTCATAATAGTATCTTTTACTGCCGGCAGTATTTGTTATAATCGTGTGTGTGTGTGTGTGTGTGTGTGTGTGTGTGTGTGCGTGCGCGCGTGTGTTTGTGAAATAGGCTCATATAAAGGGAGTTTTAAAGCAAAGGTGGTGTTTGTGCTCAGAACTGCTTTGGAATACAGTGGTTTTGAAAGCAGTCATTTTGAAGTCTTCAGATTGACATTCAGCTGTGTGAACTGACCCGTCTGAACTTGTGGAAAAGCTTTTCTCCCACTGCTTTTCTCACTCTTTTGTTCCGCATGATGTGCCCTCGCATAAGCACAGAAAACAAATAGCGCTTTGCGTTTCTGAAGCTATCACTTTTGGCCGTCACAGCAGCGGCCATTATAATGTTTAAGTTATTTACCATCGCGATTAAGGCGCTTATTATTTCAACAATATCAGGCCGTGCGCTTTGAAGGCGCGCCAGCGAGCTCGTTTTGAAGTTGGAATTTTGGAGGAAACGCATGCCAAGAGCGGAGCCCCAGCATCTCAGCAGAGCTGGAGAGGGCGGGAGGGAGGGAGGGGGCCGGGTGGGCTCAGATGAATGCAGGAAGGAGAAAAGAAATGCGATGGGAATCAGACTTCAAAAGGGGGGCTTGCGCTGCCTTCTCTTCTCCGGGGGGTTCTCTGGGCTTGTGCGGATTCCCGAGGTGTAACATTTCCTTTTTGTTTGGACCGACTTACACCCAGCACTGCTGAGGTCATCACCCTTCCAGCGGCCTACTGCTGCTGACCTTTAGCAGTCACGCTCCCTTTCCCTCACTCTGCAGACCAGCTGACTGATCTTTTTCCTCTTCCCTTCTTTCTCTCTCTCGCTCTCTCTCTCTGCAGCCCCCACGGAGCCGCTGCTGTGCAAGTTTGCGGACGGTGGACAGAAGAAGCGGCAGAATCAGACCAAGTATCCCCAGAACGGCAGGCCATGGCCACGGGAAGGAGAGGTAAACGCCTCTTCAGCATTTTCCTTCCCCTCCCGCCCTTTAACCCTTGGATTGCAGGCTTATTATTCTCGTAGGGATACTCCACAGAAGGTGTGCAACCTATGTTCCAATTTACTGCTTTTGTAGCAAACCATCAGGAACACTAGACACTCCTTTTGATGTGCTTACAGAAGACAGAAAAACTCACACATTCAAACACATTTGTAATAGAAGCCAGTGAGCATATGTATGTATTCCAACAGATGCATAACAGAAACATAAATACAGTAAAAGAAGAAGAAAGTAGTTGAGATATTGTGAGCTAGTCTGAAGCACAAGGCTTAGTTCCAGATTTCTCCTGGACTCTCCAGCCAACATGATGATTAGTTGAGCCTCCATCCCTAGCTCACCTGATTTACCATCATTAAGGATTGATTTACCAAACCAGGTGTTGGATGATAACTATAAATGATACTAGACTCCCATGGGAAGAGCTTTGAAACACAGTGATGTAAAATCACTACCTTTTATATTTATCCGAACATTAATGATTTACTGTGTAAAGTCATGTGACCTCTACATGTGAAAAATGTTTGCACAGTTGCAAAGCTGTTCTTATGAACATTTTACATCTTACAAACAACCAAGCAACACATCAAAAATCAAGCTGTTCTTCTTAGTTTTCTGGTGTCCAGGCCAAAAAGTGTAAAAACTCCACCCACTACACTGGTTATGTATTATTACAAATGGCTGATTATTATTTTACTTGGCTTATTTTCACATACATTCTCAGTAACTTGTAGTGCAAGTAACATTTCAGTGCTGTTCACTTTTAAATGTAAAGGTGCCAAAAGGGGTCTTCTCAGTGATTCCTTTCAGTGGAAGGTATTGTATTGTGAAGGTGGTGCAAAAACTGGAGCCTTTTCCTAAAGTCTTTCCATGTGCCCAAGCCAGCAAGCATTTAGTGTCCTATATTTTAGAGAGTATGTGAGGAAGTGTGGGCTCACATACAGGTTTAAGGGGTTAAGCATCCAACGTACAGGCTGGAAAAGGCCCTTGGCTTGACACGGCAGTAACAGCTCCCAGACAAAAGTGGAGAGGTAAAGAGCAGCAGCAGAGGCTGAGAGATGAGAGAGAAGAGATTCTTCTGCTGCTGAGGGTGCCCTTAGATTGTGCTGGAGGGTAGAGAAGAAGGGGGCAGAGAGGGATGAGAGGAAGGGGTGGGAGGGGGTTGCTGCTTTGACTGACGGGCACATCTGGCCCTGTTTAAGGTTCTCTGCCTCCGCCTCAGTCCTTTAATCTCTGCTTTGGCTTTCTGGAAGAGGCCCGGCTGCAGAGAAACGGCCGAAAGGGGGAAGCGTTGGCATTTTCTGGGCATTCAGATGGTCTAGGGAAACATGCCAAATGCCAGCCAAGACTGGACCCACCCTGAGCCCCATTACCACAGCCTGGCAGCATGCAGGCCATTTGGCTGGCCCGGCTAACACAGGTGTTCGTGTTTGCACAGAAGGCTCAATGCAGCAAGCACAGACGGCTTACAGTAACACATACGTGGGCTATCCCACCAGGCCCTGTGTTTTCCCTCCCTGCTGAGAGTTTGGCACCCTGCAGCTTGCGGTATACGAGGCCTATTTATCTGCTCCGCTCCAATGCGGGCCGAGTAGCGCAGCCCTCTGCTCTCATTCACTTAGCCGGCACGGCAGTGTCAACATGAGCAATGCCTCCTGCAGCCTTGTAAATACCAAATAACTTTGCGCCGTATCAAAGGCGGGTGAGCCCGCTCTCGCCGATCGGCTCTCCGGGGTAATAGATCCGCCGCTACAAGGCCTGGCCTGTGCTTTTAAAGACATAAAGAGCATTTGGCCAGGCTCTATCAAACAACCCTACTCTTCAGCCCGCATTACTCAGTAGATTTTACAGCACCTGTCACAGCTAGATGTTGGTCTCGCCTCGGTGTGGACGCCAACGGCCCCTCACTGTTTCTCATGTCGCTCTTGCTTTTCAGAGTGGCATGGCGCTGCCCTACGACCCTGCTGCGATGCAGAACGGGTGAGTGGTTTTTATTTATTTGTTTATTTGTTTGTTTAAACTTCATTTTTCTCCAAAAGCCCTTGTTTCATTAGTTTTTCCCCTCTGCTGTCACTAGTCTTATAGCAAGGGTAGCAAACTTTGAGGCGTGATGACTAATGCCCAAGTCTAACCCGCTTACAAACCAACACACACATACACACCGGCACGTACCCCCTTGTACACACACACGCAAGGGCTTACTCACACACACACAGAAGCTGTCCTGTCCCATCTGTGTTTGTGCCACTGTTGCACTGCAGGGTGTAAGCGTTTCGTCAGGTATGGGTTGCAGGCTGGATGCGGCTGCTTGAGTAAGGGAAATGTGAGCCTGCCCGTGTGTGCCTGCTCTTCCGGCCTCTGTGCCCTCAGCTCTGCCTGCCATAGTGCCCTCTGGGGAACAGATACAGCCCCTCTCCCTCTGCAGCCTGACACAGCACTTACCATCACACATACATACACACACACATTCAAAGACAGAGCAAGGGCCAGCACAACTTACAAACTCCTCGTAACTGCCTGGCAGACAGAGTAAGTTTGGGGAATTTTTGTGGTTTAATACAGTCACGTGTCAATAAAGTCAGTCAAGTCGGTAACATACAGAATATAGACTGCACTTAAGCACGTATGTGCGGAATAGGGGAGAGTACAGAACATACAAGCTGCAAGATACCTTGTTGACCATTTTTGTACCATAAAAGTAAACGTTTTAATTATGTATTATTTTCATCATCCTTTTACTGTGTATAACAGTATCCTTTTAAAGCTATATAAATAACTCTCATTGAGCTAAAATGCAGCCTCCACATGACTGGGTTAGCTTAAACACTGTGGTTCCCTAGAGTAAACAGTGGGAGAAGTCCAGCTCCAGGCACCTGGGGTTGTAGTTTCAATCCATTAATCCGACTATTAGGAGTTGGTGTGTTCTCCTCATATCCGTGCAGGTTTCCTCTGGGTACACCGGTTTCCCCCCGCTTCCCAAAAAAGCATGTTGTAGGTGAATTGCCTATCCTAAATTGCTCCTAGCTGTGCTATATTTTACAGCCTGCATTGCTTTTTCGATAGTCAGTGTCACAGCACCACCTGCAGTACTGGAGCACCTTCACGAGCTACAGTTTCTTGAAAGTATATTGAAGGCCTGTTGTAACATTTGCAAGCTTTCCGCTTGCGACTGAACTGTTTATAGCAATAGCAGGTGCTGGAAACCCTATTTTGCATTTAGGGCAAAGTGTAATCATAAAGATTGTAAATCATTTTGTAGTTTGAGGTTAAAGGAAGGATTGTGTTGTTTGAAGCAGTGTAGAGATTGTTTTTAACTTACAGCAACGTACAAGATTTCTGTTTGGGTGAATATGGACAATTTTTTGTCCAGTTTGGTGTGCTGGTGTTAAGTAGTGGAAAAAATTTAAACTAAAAAAATTTAATATTGTTCTCTGCAGGCCAAATTAGCCAAGCAGTATTGTCTTTAAGTGTGTTGTGAGACGTTATAGCATATCATTTGTGATGTTCGGACCACGCTTGCTTGGCTAAGACAAGGAAGCGGAACTCAAGACATTCTTGCGGGGCTTTGAGCTGATGGGTCCCGAAAGGTTTAGCATAATTTGGACCATAATGTTTGTTACAAGAAGGAGAGGAACAGTTTTGTAGTGCGCAAAGAAAGGGAGGGTAGGAGTGTATGGGATGTGGTTCTTATCCCAAACTATGTTCTAACTCAACACAAAAATACCATTTACATTTGCTGTAAAATCAGTGCCACTGGAACATCGCTGTCTCTGTTGTCTAGCTAGCTCTGTAAGTTATCAGAGAAATTGTGTTAAATCAAATGTTTTCTGCTCTGATGATGATGATGATGATGATGAACAAGTTAATCCACTAAATCAACTAGACGCTGCTCTCTCTGTGATTCACACTGCCTTCTCTTACATGAGATTACAGACATCCTCTTGTAAAATTCTGTTCATGGAGGTCCAGAGACCGTATTCCATTCAAATACTACAGAGTTGGACCCCCATAGTAGATTGTGAACTAGTGAGCCCTGAGCTCGCTCAATTAATCAATCAGTCAATCAATAAACCTTTTTTTTAAACTCGGAAATACGTTGTAGGGTGACCCTCATTTTCAGTGTAGTCGTGCAACACTGCAGGGAGCCAGGAAACTGTGCTCATGTCCTCCTTTGTCTGTTAGTCCCTGATTCTGTATGTCTTTCTGTTTCTGGCACGTTCCTCTTCATTTTGGTTTTCCCAATATGATCGGTTCCCGCTGTAGCCTAATTAGCCACCGCTCCAGCATTACCAGTGTTCTGTTCCCAATTAGGCCTCTGTAATTGTTTAATGGGCCGTGTCGTCTTACTGATGACACGCCATAGCTGATAACGGCCAGCGTAAATAACAGCCGAGCTTTACACTCAAAGCGGAATCTCACACACACACACACACACGCCTCCAGCACACAAACATAAACAGGCGTCGGCACCTTCCCTCTGCATTTGTATCCCCATAATTGGCTGCGTGCTTCCATCCGGACGACGTGTGACACACTGTTGTCACTCTGGTTGTGGTGTGTGACGACGGTTGGGTGTGTGTAGTGGAAACTCCGGGGCAGACAGCGTTTCGCTCCCCACGCTCCATTACTCAGCCGCCAGGCGCACCAATCGATACTGCACAGCAACAGGCCTAGCAGATGAAACATGTCCGCTCTAGGTACACAATGATAAATACAGTCACGGCCCAGCGTTCTGCTGCCAGCCTGCTATAGGGAGACTCACGCACCGTAAAGCAGGCTAACGTACACGTATCGCACATTCTTAGACACAGGATGAATAGGAGTTAAAGGAAAAGACTCAATCATGTAGTAGCTGGGGATGTTTTTGTATACGAGGAGTTTGTGCTCATGTGCTCAAAAAGTATTATTATTACTTTTATGAATAAATATATCCTACATATTAGTTTATTGGCATTGGTATTGTGTAAAATAACATATTACATTCATTTACCTTGACGAGAGGCCAAGTGTCAACATATGCAGCACTCCAACCTCCATTATTCTGTGTGCAAAAATAAAAAAATAGGTAATTAAGTTGTGTCTGCATCATTTCCTCTTCCTTTGTTTGGAAGTCATAAGTACAGTCTCCATGAGATTTTCTTTTTTTCTAATATCATGATTGACAAAATGTACTTACATGGCACAATGACCCAAAACATTATGACCAATATGCTTAATGTGCTGTTGGTCATTTACAACTACAACACTACAAGGCATGGCCTCGGTCACCAAGACACCAATAGCAGAATCATGCAAGTCGTAAAAGGAAGCCACTACAGGTACAAGAGCAGGTATGGGGCAGTGGTGGCTCAGCAGTTAGAGCTCCGGGCTAATAATGACAGGGTTGTGGGTTCGAGGCCCTTCACTCTTTCTGCTCCCCAGGCGTTGGAGTTAGCTGCCCACCGCTCTGGGTGTGTGTGCGTGGTCACTGCCCCTAGTTCACTAGTGTGTGTGTGTGTGTTCACTATCACAGATGGGTAAAATGTGGAGGACACATTTCGCTGTAAATAGTACAGTGACAAATACGTGCACCTTTACCTTCTACAATCCGTTTCTGCTTCTCACATGCACAGTGTAGGTGCTTTTGATGGTGGAGAGCAGAGTTAGCATTGGCAATCTGCAACACAGTAGGATGGGATGCACTGTTGCGTTGTGACCAAACAGATATTCTGTCATGTGCTACAGTAATCCTTCTGTGATAGTCTTGGGCACCTGGCACCCTGTTGCTGGTTTGTGTCCTTCTTTTGACCACTGTTGGTAGGTATACATTGGTGCTGAATTGGAGCACCCCGCAAGCCTATGCCATCCTGGCGTAACAATATGGCACTAGTCAAAGTCACTCAAGTCTTTATGCTGGCCATTATTCCAGCATCCAAAACGCAGAGTACACCTACATTTCTGTTACCATACAAGAAAAACCACAGAGCTTTATGTGTTATGAGATAATCAGCACTATTTGATTTATCCATGACTTCAAAGTGTTTAACCTCATATGTTTTGGCTTTTTATAAATGAAACCATAGGTTTATTTAAGATGTGTACGTTTTAAGATCTTTGTACTAAGAGCTGTACAAAACATGGGCATTAACAAGAAACAGTTAAAGTACACTATATGGACAAAAGTGTTGGGACACCTGCTCATTCATTGTTTCTTTGGAAATAAGTGTTGGGACACCTGCTCATTCATTGTTTCTTTGGAAATCAAGGGTATTAAAGAGTTTGTGGGTGTGTGGGTGTGTTCCTACAGGTTCTACTCCTCACCATACAGCATCTCCACCAACCGCATGATCGCCCAGACATCAATCACACCGTTCATCGCTGCCTCTCCTGTCTCCACGTATCAGGTAAGGTCATGTGCTTTTGAAAGGGGGCACACACACACACACACAGACAGACACAAACCGACACGAGCATGCAGAACAATGTAAACATGCAAATGTACGAAACCTCTAATAATGTGTACGCAATTATAAACAAACACAAAGCAGAAGTGGGGGCGGAACATATTATTTCTCTATCTCTCCCTTTGTTTGCCATGTTGAGAAAGCTTATTAACACTCTGCTCCAGCCTTGAACAGAAAGGAGAGCGAGGGGAAGGAAGAGCAAACATTGACTGTGAGCAATGAGCATTCTTAATTGATTTGGCTTAAGCTAAACTAAACAACACACAGTGCTGAGCTGGGAAGAAGCTAAGCCCTTTAGATCCTGCAACTCCCCCTGTCCTCACGACAACCTGCCCTCAGCATTCGCACAAACACACACACACCCTATTCACAGTCATACATACACAAACTGTATATGTACACATAAATAATGGTTGCTCTTAATAAGACAGTCAGCTCAGTTCTGTAAATTTGATCCTAATCAGCACTTTCAAAGAGTGAAAGTAGAAATATACAAACATACTTGCTTTAAAATGGTCCTGAATATAAAAGTAGTCATTGTAGATAGAAGTTATTTTTTTATTTCTGTGAAGACCAGCATACAAGGCATACAAGTTAGATTTTCAGTTTTTTCCAGTTTGTTTTGTATATTAAAGCTCCAACGGCAGGAAAATCTGCATTTTAGAGGCGGGGTTTAATGAAGGGTGCGCATTGGTTGGTTGGTTTGCTTCAGTTTACTAGTGTCATGTTTCTTTGGCCTGCCCAGTTTATCCCACTTCACAGGGCCGAGTAATGACCCATCCTGCAGAAAGCAGTGGGGTTATAAAAGTAGGATGAAATGTGGTGGAGTGAAAGGATGCGTCTCTAAACATGAAAATGCTTCAATAAAGCACAGAGATCTGCCGAAACAATACAGCAGTGCAATTTGTACTTCCTCACTGGCCACTACTATATTCACGGTTGTAGTCTTTGCCATGCAATAACGGCAGCGTTACAGCATAATAAAAAAAAAAAAAAGATTTCAGGTCATTTTGGATCCATTCGATATGAAAAATTCAACATGACATAAAGAACAACTGCCAGATTGAAGATCAGATTAAACCAGTAAAAAAGTCAACGTTTTGTGCTTGACTTCGAAATTTTGTGTTATTCCCTTTTCACACATACACCCTGTTAACATTCTCACACACACGCTCACCCTGTTCACATCCGCATGCACAAACAGCAGAGTGGGGACCGCAGAGTGACCCCCAAAGAGCCACCTACATTAACACAACGTACACGTTTGATGATGTCGCTGCGTTTGTCAGAGGGGTAGAATATCTCCTAATTGAGTATTGTGATCTAATATGCATACACCCCACCCGGCCTGAGTGAATTAATATTGAATCACACACTGCAGTGAACACAGAGAAATGACTCCAACCCGAGCTGACGGGAAATCAATGCGACGCCACCTCTATTTCTCCCCTAAACTTTGAAAGAATGGAACAAGAGACAACTGTATCCCTTGCAGGTTTAAATGGGGGGGAGGGGGAGCGAGAGAAAGAGAGAGTGAGTGCGAGAGAGCAAGCGCGAGGGCATGAATCTTTCAGCAGCTGGAGAGAGATGAGGTGTGTGCTTACACACCTTAGAGGACTTACTGCCAGATGATCACACCAGCGCACCGCTCCGCAGAGCTTTTTCTTACAGACTCCGTCACGATGGGGGAAAAGGATGAGGAATGTACAGTTTAACCCATGTACCCTTTAAGCGAGCCCCTTCCAACTACCCCTTTTTATGCGTATCTCTCCTGTAGCTGCTGAGCCTTTTTTTTTTTTTTTTTTGCTGCTCGCTAAATCGTTCTTGTGTTGTGAAAACAATAGAGGCATTTGTTGCAGCGCAAATGCAATAATAAGGAATATTTGTGTAGGGCTTTATGAGCTGAGCGGTGAGGCGAGGGAGATGAAAGTTGAGATTTTGGGCCAGACTGAGCTTTGATGATGAAACTGCTGCCGCGCTGCTGTAATTAGGAGACAATATTGCTCCTCGTGGCATTCCGATCCCACTGTAATTATCAGCCGGTATTTCTGGCCGCTGCCTCCGCTGGTCTGGGGGTTTGGAGGGAGGAGGAAGAGGAGGGAAAATGAGGAAATGCTCTTTCTCCCCACAGGTGCAGAGTACGTCCTGGATGCCTCATCAACAGTACGTTATGCAACCTACTGTAAGTCCCCCCCATCTGCTATATCTGTTCTTGTGTGTGAGGGAGTGAGTGAGTGAGTGGTTTAGCATGTGTGCGTACGTGACCGGGCTGTATTATACAGCTGGAATGCCATCTTGCATGTTTACTGCTGCATGATGCAGTGTACCCTGCTGTGTGTTGAAAATGCAGTGGTGAGCTCTTTATGCAGTGATTAAAGTTCACTTGCGTTATGTTAACCACAGCTGTGAACGTTCATTAAGCACACTTGATGGCTATTGCACAGCAGTACAGCAGGAATTCAACCTCCTCATTTAAGCCACCCATGGCAGGGAAACACACACATTACTGATTAGGGCAAATGGGGGTTGCATACCTTGCTCAGTGACCTCTCAGCCCGGGGATCGAAACATTGACCTTCTGATGTCAAGCCCGCTGAAACTCATCTGGAACCAAGTGTGTTTGGTCTTCTGCAATTTACAGTCTTCTACAACATTCAGTCAACGGCCAAAACTGTAACTGTTAACAAACAGTAGTCACCAATGGTGTTAATGTTATGGCCGATCAGTGTATTGTGCAGAACTGTACAGAATGCATCTGTATGCAATAGTGTGTTTGTGTGCGTGCAGTGTGAGAAAACAAGAAAATGCAGACAGGTAAAAGTGATATAGTGCTTCAGAGAAGGTTTGGGTATACAAAGAGGAGTGCTGGCTCTGCCCCCTTGTGGCTGTGTGAGGAGGTGTGGGGGCCGAGTGAATGTGTCTTTGAGGACAGTGTGTGTGTGTGTTTGGATAAAGACTTTTTCTTCTTCCTTTTTTTCGAGAGAGAGTCTTGCTGATTAAGCAAACATGAATCAGACACCCAGAGCCTCTGTCTGACCCCCTCCGCTCCACATGGTCTCCGTCTTGGTTTCGGTCCGATCTCTGCTAATATCGCTCTCTCTCACTTTATCTCTTTTTCTCATCGTCTCTCCCAGTCTCTCATTGTCTTGATTGCCCACACAGTAAGGATGCAGGAAGGACACCTGCCACCCCAGGCTTGGAAAATTCACCACACATGTGCATGCGCGCACACACACAAACACACACTCCGAGACAGCCTCTCCTTCTTTTCCGTGAGCATGGGAGTGGGAAGTTAACCACCAAGCACATGTTTGGAGGTTTGCCTGCTGACCACCGGCCTTGTACCTGCGCTCCACTCAGTGCTCCGGAGCGATGTTAGTGTGGACGGATGGTCGTTAGTTAAGAGTGTTCAGTCAGCCGCTTCAGGTGCTTCAGGCGTTCGGGGTGTGTAACCTGCAAAAGAAATCAAAGTGCAAAGAGCTCTGGGCTGGGAGATCCAGAGGGGAATACACAGAGGAAATGAGGGAGGAGCGTCTGTCTGTCGGGCGAGCATCTGTCCGTCTCTCTGTCTAACTGTGTAATGTTTGTGGAGTCAGTGTTTGTCTTGGGTGGGTTGTTTTTGGGAGGGTGGGCAGGGGGGTGATGTGTAAAGGTGTTTTGTAACAAAATCCTCTTGTCTGATTATTTGGCAACTCGACAGATAAGACCGTCGCCGCCAGGGAGAGATGGAAAAAAACACAACTTCCTATGAAAGGCTGTCGGAGTCAGTGCGATGATCCCTGTCTCGTTTGAAAATCCTGGAAAGAGAAAACAAGACTGAGGGGGGAAAAAAAAATGTTTTTTTGTTTTGGTCTTTCGTCCCGCTCTCGCGTGGAGAGAAGGCAGGCAATTAAAAGCGTCTGTGAGAGAGAGAGGCATTGTAACCAGAGAGAGCTGTGCAGTTGGCACCTTGTTACCTTGGAGACACGTGACCATAGCGACTGGAGCTGGAGATGAGGATTTAAGCAGATCAGCAGACAATGGAGGCTCTCTTGTGTGCTGTAGTCTCCGGCCACTGTTCTGTCTGTGTGTGTGTGTGTGTGTGTGTGTGTGTGTGTGTGTGTGTGTGTCTTTTCCTTTGATGATTACCATCACTTCTGTTCTGCGTCAGTTCACCATGAAGGTACCATGCCACAGTATTTATGTATGCCTGCATGGTGCCCACACACCTCACACATTACACTGTATCCACACTTACACATGTGTAGTGCACATACACACACACACGCACCCTCCCACTACATCTTATTCAAGAGAAGAATGCCTATGTGAATCGTCCCCAAATCCCTCTCAGGAAATGAACATTAACAAATCACCGCCGTAGTGCATTACTGCAAAGCCGCTTAGAGCGAAACGGCGACGGAGTGGGGAAGAAAAGAAATGAGACACTTCCCTAAGTCGCTGCCAGTCACAGCCATTTGCTGAGACAAAGGAACAAATGTTTGAATAAAGATTTAGTGCTTTTATCTCCGCCGTTCTGCAGAACACGCTCTGTTTGCAGGGGCTTGAAAAGGTGGATGTGCCTTGGCAGGTACTGCACTGTACGCAGAAATGTGTGTGTGGGGGGGTTGTTTGGGAATGAAAAGGAGAGAGTAATTACTAAATAATGCTTACAATGATTTCACACCATAACAATTATTCCAGTATTATCAAGCAATTATCAATATCAAGTATTATTAAGCATTATTCCCACCAAATCTCTGTAGTCTGCTTGAGTGTGTGTGTGTGTGTGTGTGTGTGTGTGTGTGTGTGTGTGTGTGTGTGTGTGTGTGTGTGTGTGTGTGCACTGTTATTTTCGTCCACGCTGCAAACATGTTCAAGATTGATATGAAACATCCTCCTCAGAAGTCTGTTTTCTTCAGTATTGCTGCCTCGGAGGGACAAACAGGGCCACTTCCTTTTCCTCTTGGCATCAGTTTCTTCCTTTCCTGTGATGTCACTGGAGACCCCTTCCAGTCTGGTCTGTGTGTCCAGGCCTCAGACCCCAAGCAACAAATCATTTTGACATCAAGGAGTTCAAGTTTAAGGTCAAAGTCAGAGATGTATGTTCTGTTTCTGTTGCTAAAGGAATACTCAAGCTGTTGTCTGTGAGTGCAGTCTTAAAAACAAACGGTTCTAAGATTAGACCCACAGTTCCGGCACAACTAAAGTTATTTAGAGGTTAAAAGGTTGTTATCATGCTTTTTATAATAATAGTTTTATACTATGTATGTCATGTAAACAATACTCAATGTTACAAAACGTACTGTTCACTCCCTTTTGTACATACATGGTAACTTTAGATGCAAAAACAGCTGTTAGTGCTGTCACTACAAATCATCATACATGTCATTTACATATATTTACTCATTCATTATTATTCATTCATTCTAAGAAAGGTTCCAGCCTGGACAGCTATATACATGGGTCCTTAGGTCTAAAGGCATGTATATGGGCCCAAACTTCAGTTCCTTACCATCAAACCATATTATATATTAGCTGGATACTGAATCCTTCATAGTAGATACTGAATACTTTATTGTAGACACAGCATAATTTATGCCAGATACTGTATCATTTATTGTAGATTCTGCATCGTCTATACTGGGTACCACATTTATACTCAATACAGAATCTTTGATTGTAGATTCAGCATCATTTATACTAAATACTAATTACGTATTATAGATACTGCATCATTTTATACTCAATACAGAATATTTGATTGTAGATACAGCTTCATTTATACTACATACTGAATCTTTGATTGTAGATTTTGAATTAATACTAGATACTGAATCATTTATTGTAGATTTTGAATTAATACTAGATACTGAATCATTTATTGTGGATAAAGCATCATTCATACTCAATACTGAACCATTTACTGTAAATTCTGAGTTAATACTAGATACTGAATCATTTATTGTTGGTAAAGCATAATTCATACTTAAAACTGAATAATGTATTGTAGATACAGCATTATTTACACTAAATACTGAATCATTTATTGTAGATTCTTCATCATTTGTACTATATACTGAAACATTTTGTAAATACAGCATCATTTATACTCACTACATCATTTATTGTAGCTACAGTAACATGCTAAATACTGAATCATTTATTATCACTACTGCATCATTAATACTAGATACTGAATATTGTTGTTGATACAGACTGATCATTTATTGTAGCAGCATTATTTTTATAGATGTTGTATTATTTATGAAAGATACAGATTTTGTTATACTTGCCATATAATTAATACTAGATACAGAATTGTTTATTGTAGATATCACATTTATTGTAAAGAGCAAAACAATGGTCTTTATTTCTAGTAGGTGTTGAATTGTTCATTGTAGATACTACATCATTTATACTAGTTAGTAGTTACTAAATAACAGGTCTTGCCTAAAAGTGCCTAAAATGCTTTTTTTTCGTGTGAATGTGTGCTGAAAAGCAGAGGAACAGCACTGAGACGCTCCCGCATTTCTGCGCAATTCTCTCTCTGTGTCGCTCAACTTCTGCATGCAGGCCCTGTGGGGAATTGTATTAATACACACACACACACACACACACACACACACACAACACACATACCCACAGCCCTTAATCATCTGTCTAAGTCCCTCACTGATATGGCTGTAAATGAGAGTGGAGAATTATTCCAAGTGGATCTCTTTTTTCCTCCTCTCATTATGGGAGCTTGTCGGGGGTGGGGTTGAGCTGTTAGCTGGAGGCCGCTGGCGCTGCGGAGATGACAGGCACGGCTCACACCGCGCAGCTCCAGCAGTTTAGCTCTGACGCCTAGATTAAAGACACAGCTCTTCTGACGCCAAGTGTCTGCACAGTTCATTCTTTAAATACATGCACTGAAAGTACGAGCACAGCTGAGCCGTGCTCGCACACAGAGATGGAACAGAGTGTGGTGAGCATGTGTGCACGAGTGTGTACTTTTATGTGTGGCTCTTGAATGCTCTTAAAGAAACACTCAACCCTCTGAAAATCCGCAATAACGGAGTGGAAATACAGTTCCCCTACATGACCGTTCAAGGATGCTTGTGACGGGTGAGGTAAAAAACATTGATTATCCTCATTTGCAGTTGCATCTGTCAAGGTGTGGGGTATATTAGGCAAACAGTCACTTCTTGAAGGTGATGTGTTAAATTAGGTTATCCTTAGCCTAAAGATCTGAGTCGCTTTGACAAATTGTGATGGCTAGACGGTCACGGCATCTCCAAAACATCAGGCAGGTCTTTTGGGGGTTTTCAGATATGCAGTGGTCAGTACCTACCAAAAGTTATTCAAAAAGGACAACCAGTGTACCGGGAACAAAGATGTGATCCATGGAGGCCCCACCTCACAACTAGTATATCCTGCTTATGCCTGATACTGCGAGATGCCTTCAAGGTTTTGCGGAGTCCATACCAAGTGATCCATCGGGGGATACACAGTTTAAAGTACATACATCAGCCTCCATTTACAGCTAAACTCTGCAAGACCTCTGAAGATTCCCTGTGATTCTTCCCCAGTGTCCCCCTGGGAGGGTGAGGAGTAGCACATGCTTATTCCCAATATGTAAAGCCAGCCAGCCAACCATTTTCTTTTAACTGCTGCTGATACAAAATCAGTAGATATCAATAAGCTATGTGATGGAGGGGGAGAAAACTGACTGGTTAGCATTGGCAAGCATTGTACAGGGGCAGCAGATTGTTGGAGTGCTGTAAGTTGTATGATATCACTGCCACAGACTTTTTTTCTAGTACATTCCACAGATGCTTGATCAGATTAAATTCTGGAAATTCTGAAATTTTGAAGCTGGTGCAACACCTAGAATTCTTTATCATGTTCCTCAAACCATTCCTGAACAGTGTCAATCTGCAGTGTGGTATTATCCTTCAGCATGAAGCCACAGCCATCAAGGAATGTGTCTAGTACACAACAGTGTCAAAGTGAGATTCACATTAATACATGCTGGCAAAACATGACCTAAAACATTTCGGTCCGTCCCTTTGAGCGGTCCTACAGTGCATTCTGGTGGCATTACACCTACGCGTAAATAGCCCATACTTGCTTTTTTCCAAACTTCCAAACCACTTCATTGCATATTCAACACACTTGAAGGAGAACACTAACTGCCAGTTCTGCTTGTTCAGCTAACATATTCCTACAGTAATGAGAGGAAACAGTACTGTCCTATCAAGTACCATCATAATCATCTAGAGAGCCATGCCTATTAGGTTCTCCAGGACTTCCAGTCCCAGATGACTGTGGCATCTGTGGGAATTGAGCTGGCAACGAACCTTTAAATTCTAAGATGACTGCACCATTCAGGCGCCTCTTTGAAGGGACTTTCAGTGGTGGACAGTGGTTAGCATTGACACTGTGATTGATTGATCTGCAGTTATGTAGCCCCATATGCTCAGAAACACTCCGACCCAGTTGCCTGACCATTACGATGTGGCCCTTGTAAAAGCCGCTTAGGTCTTCACATCTACCCATTTCTTCCACATCCAACACGATGACAAAAATAATTGAATGTTCCGTCTGACAAATATACCAAACCTCTGTATACACTGTTTTTACAAGATACTCAATGTTATTCGCTTTATCAGTAATGGTTGATAACAGAGAATGAATAATCATACAGCAATGAAATGTCTTGTGTGTTTAAAGCCAAGTCCCACCAACCTATTTCTCTAGAAAACGAAAAAGGATGTGAAGATAAGCAGGATGTTGAATGGTTATCCTAGATCCAGGGTGCAATTATTTATGTAATCACCCCCCCCCCATTCAAACTTCCTGTATTCCACGTCATAATGAAGTTAGTCCTACTAGCTGGAACTGCTCCGACTGGATTACAGAAAGCCATAGCAAACCAGCCGCAGCCAGCAACAACAGATGCTATCTTGCAGCCTCAGGCAACTTCAGCACTGGCAGTCATGTAAGTGATAGGCCTTCTGACCAGTCAAAAACCTGGCATTGCAGTCGGAGACTCTGATATGCACACAGGCAACATAAGAGCAGGATCCTAATCACTTTTGAAGAGAAACAATCTTCTGTTGTAGTGCATTAATATGCACCACTTTACTCATCTTCATGATGAACCAAAATAAATTGAAGGGGTCATTACATTTGTAGTTGTGGCAGGTTAAGCCCACCCCCACACAGTTCAGGTTGTAAATGGGTGTTTTACAAATGTGTTATTCAGCCATGTCTGAATTATCCTCCCAATTAGTTTCTGGCATTCACAGCACACCGCTAAAATCCCCATTCTGTAACACTTGGTAGCAGGTGATACAGCAGATGATAGGACAACATGATTATTTATACTGCCTAATGTGGACGTAAATGAAAATCACACTCACTTGACATTTTTTGAGTTTGTGTTTTTAATCATTTTCTTATTGTTTTTTATGTGTAATTCTATTATGAATATTTGTTTAGCCATATACATCATTTCATGGCAGTATATAAATTTTGGATTCCTTTGAATATCATTTTTCTGTAAATTTAAAAAGATTTCAAAATGTAAATTTCATTTGAGTTTTCCCACATCCACTGTTGAGAATGGGCAAGCCTAGATTTGCCAGACCGCCGTTGGCCACATAGAATTCTCAACGGCATTTTAACATTGGGGAGTTTGTTTCATGCACCATTTCATGTGACTCTGGCTGGTAAAGGACTCGAGCAATGCTGGTGAAGCCGGTGGCTGACGCAGCAGCGATGCTAATCATGCAATAGTGATGTTACAGTCACAGCAGTAGCAGTAGGAAGTTGTGCTAATGCCACGCTAGCAATGTTAACGGTGCGATAGCAATGCTGTGTGAGTCTGGCGGTCGCTGTGGTAGCGACAGTTTGTCTTCATACCACTTCTTTTTACAATAATATTTCAAGCAAGGAGTCACAACTTCAGCTTACCTAAGATTACATCACCGCTCTCGGCAGTCCTTAGATCTTCAGTATGAGAAAATGTTTTTGAAGCAAATATTGTTTTTCTTCCTCTAAACTTTTTCAGCTAAGTCGTGGCTTTGCTTGGTTTCATTTTGAGTACTGCAGTTTAATAAAACCAATTAAACTACATTGCATTTTTTTTGAATGAACAAACTACATCAATACAATGTATTGTATGTATGACTCATCCTTAACTCACAACAAAACCTAAACCACTTCTTAATCCTTAGTTCTCATTTTAACGCCATTGATGATTACTCCAGTTTCACCAGCTAGTGGGTTAACATGCATGTTGAGCATTTATAGTTAATCTGTAAACGACCATAAAAATAACGCATAACCTTCTTCATTGTGTTGGGGCAATGATGGACCTCACTTTGCAGCAGACTGACACCTCAGAAGATTCCTGCTCCACTGCAACCCAGGCAAGACACTGACCTTTGGGTAGCACGCAATGAAGAATCTATCTGATGAGACGTAGAGCAGGCCCACTCAAAACCGGCTAATAATGCACACTTTAGACAGCGCTGTGGTTTCCCCCCGGCACAACCTTACTCTGCGCAAACTTCAGAATATAACGACTTTTTGACAAACTACCTGACCAAGAGCCCCCATGGAAATATTAATCGTAATCAGGGCAAGACATGAGCGTGTGTGAGCTTGTGTGTGTGTGCGCGCATCCTTTACCTCAGTTCTGCTAAAACACTCACGCAACGGAGGCAACCGAAGTCTGGGGTGAGCAGTTACAAATTGCAGCCGCTCGCTCCGTCTTTTACCTCACATGTGTTAACACTCGTGGAGCAGCGTGCCTGAAACGTAAACACAGCCGCAGTGTGTGTGTGTGAGCGCCGCCGCTAAGTGAGCAATGCATCATCTCTGCAGAAGTATGCGTGACGCGCATTTGGATCGCATTATTTCATTTGTTGGAGTGGAACAACACACGTCTGGCCCCCTTTAATAGGACCCAGCTGGGGTGATCTGGATGGTTTCGTTGTGTGAAAGACAAAAAGAGCGAGTGAGACCGAGAAAGAGGGGGAGAGCGAGAGAGTTTTGAGCCTGCGGAGGCCGTGCATGTACTACATTTAAGGGCATTAACTCTGAAGGTTATGCAGACATGAAACTGAATGGGTACTAATTTCCTCTTACCTCCCCCATGTGGTCTGACTAACGCGTTTGTGCCCACCCACAGGGTGCTGTGATCACGCCAGCCATGGACCACACCATCTCCATGCAGCCAGCCAACATGATGGGACCCCTCACCCAGCAGATGAACCATCTGTCCCTCGGCACCACTGGCACTGTGCGTTTCTCCACTCTCCACCATACACTTCAAGCCAAACATCTGGAAGAGACAGATAGAGCGTACAGTATATCACAGAGAAGAATGAGTCTATTTACGATGAAAAAAAAAAAAGAATAGACAAAAAGATTGCAGTAATATATCCACTTCATTCTCACAGTCAGATGCTTCTGAAGGCTTGAGTAACTCCTTAAACCCTAAAGACTTGCCAGTGAGCCCCCATTAAGTTCCTGACTTTCATAACTGCAAATCTTACATGTTAGTTTCATAGCAGTTGCATAACATGTGCTTAGTGATTCATCGTCTGGATGTTACTGGATGTATTATTTATAGTCTTAATATCTGAATAACAAGCCTAGGGTTCAAGGGGTTGACTTAATCAAAAACAGTCAATGAAGAAGTTGACGTCACCGCAAGCCACTGGAATACTTCAGGGGAAGAATATTGGTTTGGTTAAACTAGTTATCAACACTGCGCTGTGCTCTTCTTTTCTGTTTGCAGTACATGACTGCGGCGGCTGCTGCAGCTCCTATGCAGGGAACCTACATTCCCCAGTACACTGCGGTGCCTGCCTCAGCCGTCTCAGTGGAGGTAAGCCTCACTCTGCACAAGTACTCATATGCTATATGCAGCCGTCTCTGCCTCGCCCTCTGTTCTCCACAACTGATTTTAAACCATAGAAGTTGCTATCGCCTTACCTTTATGTTTAATCCTCGCTCGCCTTCTATATGTTCAAAGGTTTGTGGACACTCTAATTAATTTGTGAATTCTGCTACTTTAATGTGCATGTACACACAACTTGTATAATCTCCACGGAAAAGCATTGAGTGTTAAAACCGGATGCTCTGGTACATGAGCCTAAGGGCAACATGCCTAATGCCAAGCGTGGGCTGAATAGGCAGAAATTGGGCTGTATAGCAGTGGAATTGTGTCCTCTGGAGTGCTGGAGCTCCATCGGATACCTTTGGGTTTAGTTGAAGTGGCATTTGTGATCCAGAAGTAATCATCCAGCAACAGTACCTGAACCTCACTAATGCTCTTAGATCCTCATAACAGTGTTCCAGAATCTAGTGGAAAGCCTTCCCTGAGGAGTCGAGACAGTTCCTGGAGCGCAGTGCGGCCAAACCCTTAATAAATCCCTTCATTCTGGAGTGTGTGCAGAAACCTTTGGCCATGTAGTGAAGCTCATTATTAAACAAACTGAGAATGTCTGCTGAAAGTGCAGATTCTAAACATTCAACCAGATCTACAGTGTCTACAGATTTTATTTACCATTCTTAACATTTTTGCCATGTTTTTGTTTGTTTTTCAAAATGTTAATGTGCAGAATGTAATTCATGTAATGCATAATTCCTAAAAAAAAGTATTTAGTCAGTCACCAATTGTGCAAGTTCTCCCACTTAAAAAGATGAGAGAGGCCTGTAATTGACATCATAGGTAGACCTCAACTATGAGAGACAAAATGAGAAAAAAAATCAATGGTCAATAACAAAAGTTCATCTCAATACTTTGTTATATATCCTTTGTTGGCAATGACAGAGGTCAAATGTTTTCTGTAAGTCTTCACAAGGTTGGCACACACCGTTGCTGGTATGTTGGCCCATTCCTCCATGCAGATCTCCTCTAGAGCAGTGATGTTTTGGGGCTGTCGGCGGGCAACACAGACTTTCTACTCCCTCCAAAGGTTTTCTACGGGGTTGAGATCTGGAGACTGGCTAGGCCACTCCAGGACCTTGAAATGCTTCTTACGAAGCCACTCCTTTGTTGCCCTGGCAGTGTGCTTGGGATCATTGTCATGCTGAAAGACTCAGCCACATTTCATCTTCAATGCCCTTGCTGATGGAAGGAGGTTTGCACTCAAAATCTCACAATACATGGCCCCATTCATTCTTTCATGTACACGGACCAGTCGTCCTAGTCCCTTTGCAGAGAAACAGCCCCAAAGCATGATGTTGCCACCCCCATGCTTCACAGTTGGTATGGTGTTCTTTGGATGCAACTCAGCATTCACTCTCCTCCAAACACAACGAGTTGTGTTTGTACCAAACAGTTCTACTTTGGTTCCATCTGACCATAAGAGCTTTCCTCAATACTCTTCCGGAACATCCAAATGCTCTCTAGCAAACTTCAGACGCGCCTGGATATGTACTGGCTTAAGCAGGGGAACACGTCTGGCACTGCAAGATCTGAGTCCCTGGCGGCGTAGTGTGTTACTGACCGTAGCCTTTGATCGCCCCTGATCGAGGGAGATTAGCAGTGGTCTTGTAGGTCTCCCATTTTCTGATTATTGCTCCCACAGTAGATTTCTTCACACCAAGCTGCTTGCCTATTGCAGATTCAGTCTTCCCAGCCTGGTGCAGGTCTACAATTTTGTTTCTGGTGTTCTTCGACAGCTCTTTGGTCTTCACCATAGTGGAGTATGGAGTGTGACTGTTTGAGGTTGTGGGCAGGTGTCTTTTATACTGTTAACGAGTTCAAACAGGTGCCATTAATACAGGTAATGAGTGGAGGACAGAGAAGCCTCTTAAAGAAGAAGTTACAGGTCTGTGACAGCCAGAAATCTTGCTTGTTTGTAGGTGACCAAATACTTATTTTCCACCATTATTTGCAAATAAATTCTTAAAAAATCAGACAATGTGATTTTCAGAATTTTTTTCTCATTTTGTCTCTCATAGTTGAGGTCTACCTATGATGTCAATTACAGGCCTCTCTCATTTGTGGGAGAACTTGCACAATTGGTGACTGACTAAATACTTTTTTTCCCCACTGTATATACATATATGCAAATATTTGCATAGTTTTATACATTTCAGTTTTATGGCAAACGAGAGTAATTCCTCCAGACATCTAAGGGTTAAATGAGCACTGGCTGGATTTAAAGCGTGGTGTCTGGAGTTGTGATTATGTGACTTTCACCAGTCTGGAACATTACTGAATCACCAGTAGCTTCGATTTCTCATGTGCTCCGTCACAGCTTCTCGGAAATATTAATCGTAATCAGGGATAGACGTGAATGTGTGTCACTGTAGAATTCCGTTGTCAAGGATACTGTGATGAAATCTGTGCAGTTATATCATTTCCCAGAGTAAAATGACAGACGTGTATACGAAGTGTCCTTTTCCTTCACAAAAATGGGAGGCCTAATGTTAGTCTAGTAATATGAAGGTCATACAGTTGCTAGGAAATCAATGCTAATGGCCAGCTAATGAAAGACGGTAGCCGTGTAATGAGACTTAACAACCAGAACCACTGGCCATGAACCAGGAAAACAGGCAAAAATGCAGATAATTTCAGTATATTTAACGTATTCGTCTTAGAGATGTAAATATGAACTAAGGCTAAAGGTGGCAACCTGGGGCCGATTCACCAAAGTGGGTTTGGAAAGAAATTCTTTGTAGATATGCCCTTTTTTCTTAACTTCATGCTTATAAAAAAAAACAGTAAGATAAATTGATATTGTTAACAAACCTTCCTATTTTCCTAACTTCACAGTAGCTTCACAGTTCAGAAGCCAAGCCTCTAAAATAATTGTATAATAATCAGTTTAAATGGTTGAATTTACTGAATGTAATGTCTAACTTAACAAGATTAAACATGGATATTGTTCTTAAAGTACTATTAGTGTCTGGCTTTTGTTCACTAAAACATTTGAACTGATAAATGCCTTAGGAAAATAATTAAGACTGTCTTAAGAGAATGTCTTCTCAAGAGTTTTTGGAGAATTGCTTTTAAGGACATTCTTACAGGATACAGGAGACTTTGTCATTCATATCCCATGTGGTACATGGGGGTGGAACGAAATTGTGATCTCAAGGTCCCAGTTACACTCAAAGAGCAATATTGAATAAATAAAATAATAAAATATAAAAAGGAGAGACATTAATAGGCAAAGTAATTAAAAATCTAAAAATATAGCAGCAATATGACCACAATATATGACCAGAGTGTAGCAGCATGAATGAATAAGTAGTGGTAACATAATAATAAGTAATGGTAACATAATAACTCTGAACTTCTCAATGTTTATCTTAAGTCTTCTCAGTACAGCTTTTGTGAATCTGGCCCCTCAAGTTCAATCCAAGTTATAAAATACAAAAAATAGATCTTTTACTGAAAAGGAAGAAAAGGAAAGAATAGCACTAATGTAGAAATATACAGTGAGGTCAGAACGTCCCTCCTCAAAAATCTGGGATTTCTGTTTAAAGGTAATATGAAAGAGACCAGGATGCCCACTGATATTGAAGGTGGAGGTATTCTTTAAAGCAGTCGAGTGCACTGGCTTCAGCTCCTTTCTGTCTTTACTTTCTGAATGCATCACTCTCAAAGACCCGCAATGTGCACTTTCTCTAGGGTGTGGTAACTGAGGCGTCTCCACAGAGCGTCCCTCCCTCTTCCCAGGACGCCAGCGGTCAGCAGCAGCCTCTGTGCGTGGATGGCACCAACGATCACGCACCCACCTACTCCTACCAACCTGCTAAGTGAGACTCATCATATGTATCTACACACAGACACAAGCCAGGGATTAGACTCACATTTCAAACAGAGCTTCTAAACTAACTTAGTCCTATAAAAAGCTTTACATTCTGTGGAGAAAAGGTTCTTTTTCAGTTTCAGGTGTTACTGCTCTCTATTTGATCAGTGTCAGTATTGTTCTCAATATTTCTTTCTGTTTCGATCTCTTTCCTCCTGCAATGGCTGCTTCCTCCCCGGCTCGTGCTCTTCCTGTTCCCTCGGGCGGTCAGATAACGAGAGGAGGAGAAGGGGGTGTTTGGGTGACTGCGTTGCCTTGAGATTGGGGGACTGTGCTGGGGACGTGGAGGACGAAAGGAAAAGCTGAACAGAAAACGTTTGTGTCCACCTTTGCACAAGCACCAAAAAAAAAGAGAAGAAGAAGATTGATTTCTCAGACACCTGGACAGAGCAAGAGGAGCCTTTGAAAGCCACCATCATAGTTTAAGGAGAGGGATGTGTAGTCTTGGAGTTTGAGCTAAATGGCTATCTACAACTTTACAAGACTTTTCCTTCATGAAGTGATGAAATTCAAACAAGTACAAAGTTTTCCAGTTATTTTCTGAATGTGCAGGTAGGTTTTCAGCTACAGTGAGTTTTCTATTAGATGAGGAAGCATGTTTTTGCGAGAGAGGGCGAGAGATAGAATGAGAGAGCGAAAAAAAAAGAAGTCTTCCTCAGATTCTAAGCTACTTTTACTTTTCATTTTTTTATGAGTTAGATTTTAGTTTTCTAGAGAATATCAATGTTTTATCATCTTTGTTGCCTTAATTTTGAGAAACGTCCAAGACTTTTCCCAGTCGAACGTCTTGTTGAAAAGAAAAAAATGAAAAAGAAAAAAACAAAAACTACAAAAAACAAAAACAACAACAACAAACTGTCTGAATGGACTAAAGGAGTGCTGCGAGGCCTGGGGCAGAGTGGAAGTATGTGATAGTACCTGTACAGAGGAATGAGAGAGGTCTTGTGAAGACATTTTAAATTATCCGTGGCGACTTTGTGTTTAAAGAGAGGACAGTCAAAATATAGTGATGTGTTTAAAGAGAGTTGCATTTTTTTAGAGAAAAAAAATGAGAAAAATGTAAACCACTGCATCCTGGGAAATGCAGTTTATTGTGTAGTGCAGATCATTTTTAATGGCATTATTGTTTTTATCTGCAATATTTTTTATGAGCTTTAAGGTGTTTTCAGCCTGCTTTGCTTGTTTCATTGCGGAGAAAAAAAAATACAAAAAACTACAAAAACTAGGACAAAAAAAATATATTGGCAGCGCAAAAGTACGTAGATAGGAGCTTTTGAATTAAAATAAAGAAAATGTGTGCAAAAAGCAATAGTAATAGGAAATTGTTGACAATTTCTTTAGTCTTTCTTAGCTGTGGATCAAATGCAGCCCATGGATGGCATATTTTATACCAAAGATGAAGAAACCCCGTAGAGACAGTGGAGTAGATCGATTTCTTTTCTATTTGATATTTTTTGGCCTTGTTGTTGTAGTCTCTGTGTCTCAGAAGTATTTGTTTGACCTTGATGGCCAAACTGGTACTTTCAGTGGTTGTTGGGAGGGGTGGGGGGCTGTGGGTTTCAACTTCCTTCCAGTGCTGCAGCTTTTCTGCCAATCATTCAGACTTGGACGGAGAGTGATGGTGTGCGTTGTGCTGAGTGTGGTATCTCCCCAGCAGATGGCATCAGAGAAGCTGCAGAAGGAATTTCCTCTCAGCTCAGCTTGAGGACATTGTATATCTCTGTTACGGCAGCCCCAGCTCACGGACTTTCGTGCTTTCAGTCTTGCGTATTCTGCATGGGTTTCTTAAGCGACAAGGAAATCTCCTGCATCCCCAGTGTGGCTAACTAACACGTCATAGCCTTTACCAAAGTAGGATGTACTCACTTGTGTGTATTTAAACTCTCTGCAGATAGCTACCTCAATTTCAAGCTATTCCAACCACGAGGAAACGGGATACGGAAGAGGTTTAGAATCACCAACTGTTGTTTTTAAACTACTTGAGAGTTTTGCTTTGGCCCAGTGGGGAAGACCATATGTATGCGGTATGTAGGCGATGCCCTGAAGCAAATGTCCCAATATAAACCTCTGTAAAATATAGTTAAAAGCCCACCCGCCTAATGTGCTTCCGCTGTGGCCCGGGGGGTTGTGAGTTTGAATCCTCAGCAAAGCCGCTTTGCCATCAGCGGCCAGAGTCAGAGAGAGTACAATTGGCTGTAGATGGCACTCACTCCACTCATCATGTGTAAGTGAGGTAGGCCAGCACAGGCATCTATTAGCTGGTGTGATGAAGCTGGGGACCTGCCGCTTTCCTCTGCCTGCTGATGCTGCATCAGCGATAGTTCGAAAACGTTGAAAAGTCCTTACCCTCCTAGTGTCAGGAGCATTGCTAGTGCTAGGGGGGAGTTAAAACGGGTGGGTTAATTGGCAGTACCAAATTTTATGAAAGAAAAGAAAAGAAAAAAAAAGCCCACCCATCACTGGCAACATTTATTTGAGCAACATCATAAACTCACGATGCAAAAGTGGCATAAAAGGGTTGTGTGTCAGTGTGGAAACAGGTGATTACTCCAGTCCAGTGCCTTGTTACAAAGCAATGAAGAGCTGAATCTGCAAACCAGAGAAAGACATACTTGACATTACTGTACTTTATTCCGCCCATCCTTATTGATCATACATACATCAGCTACCACAGGTCAGTCGCTCTTCATCTGAGAAGATAGTAAAGGCTTGGCTGTCAGTCTTAAGTTAATATTATAAGGAAAAGATCGGATGATTTGATCACACTAATTTTTTGCTCTACAAGGAGTTTAAATACACATAGTGACATTTAGGTGGACATTCTTTTGGCGCTACTCGTTCCTTTATTCACGGTTTCACAGTCAGTGTTATTTCCAAGGTTCTTCTGAAGTACCTTTGGAGTGACATCCTCATAACTCTTCATTAAGATGGAAAAACTCCTTTTTTTCTCTTCTCTAAATTAAAGGAAGCTATTTCTGTTCCCAACATATTTTCTACTAGTCATGTAACATTTTTCTGAATCCAGGCTCTGAGATGTTTGCTAGATTCTCTCAGTCCTGGTGGTTCGTCTGTGCACGTTGTCCAGAGCGTTTTATTTGAAGCTCGTCTCTCATTGTCTCTTCACAGAGGGGATCTCTGGGTGCTAAACAGTCCTGCTCCTCAGCATGCACTGGGTAACATGGTGACGAGTCAGCCGCTAGGGGTCAGAGTTAACGGCAATGCCGGTTGACTTGTAGTGACGAGAGTCTTCTGTGTGTTCTCCCCTTTTCGATGTTGCTAAAGCAAACGACTAGTTGCTGATTGAGATTGAGACAATACAGTACCACAGAGTGATGAGACCATCGATATATTGCCATTCAGTGACCTGAAAAAAATTGTTGTATTTGGGGTTGGGATGCGGGATGCGGGATGCGGGGGGGGGGGGGGGGTGGACTTTGTGAGGGGTGATTAATATGAATTCCTTTCTACCATGCGTCTCGGCGAGGATATGTAGGCTACATTGTAACGTCTCATCGGTGACAGGACTACACTAAGCATAGCTCTGTTACAATGCAGAGGCCAGACTAGCTACACGTTTTACACATTACTTGGATTAAAAAAAAAAAAAAAAACGAAACTTGGTCTTTAGCTGAAAGTTTTGTTTCTTTTTTTTCTACTGCCTTTCTGGAGAGTTCATTTTATCATGTAATTGCTGCTATCAAGCATTCAGTATTGGAGGGCCACAGTGGCACATGGAAAGAGATTACATGACTGCTGCTTTCTCAAAACCATAAGGAACAGGTGTTAAGAGGTGTCCAGCAGCTTCACGTGTGCACCTTTCAGAGTACATTTCTATGCTATAAAGGGTCCTAACGCCTCTTGCATTGCAGTTCTAGACATGGCAGATATGGTAGGGAGCTGCTTGAAACTGTAAAACGCAGTTCTCATTCTGCCGTGCTGCAGCCTGCAGTTAGTGTACTGTACTCTTCCGTTCCTAATGGGGTTCCCACACTGTAAAAGCCAACAGTAAGCCAACTTAAATAATTCACACACTTCTACAAAGCTCAGAAGGACATCCTATTCTTGGAGCTAACGATTTCAAATAATCGTTCATTTGAGTGAGCTCATTGCTGGCTTTTGCTGTGCACTTGGTGATGAGGCCTGTTCCTCTTTTGTAACACACTGCACATTTCATAGGATGTTAGGATGGAGTCTCACATTGTGTCTTCAGATCTGATCGACTGTCACAGATAATCATTTAGTAAGAATGTTCATTGACCTATCAAAGACCTCCGGCTTTAGCAATGGGAGGGTCATGTAGTGTCAGCATGGAAAAAAAAATAAACATAAAAAAATGTTCTACCAAATTCAGCCAAAACAACAAAACCTCTATAAGAAATTAACTTATTGACAGAGGAAATAGAAGACTATTTATGAAATTCTTTTTATTTCTACAAGTGTTGTTGAAAGGATTACGAAAGTGAAAACAGTTCTAGGATGCTATTTTTTTTTTTATTTGCTGCACATTCATGCCTCCCGTGTGTTCGAGTCGTGATCCTGAGAGTTTCTGTAAATCAGTGGATGTCGAGTTTAAACTTCTGTTTTATTATTTTACTTTCAATGAAGCTTTCAATAAAAAAGGTCAAAATAACACCATGTTTTCTAGACTGTTTTTATTGTTTTTATTTCATACATGACTGTCTGAGCTCCCTGATCCCCGTTTACACCTGTTCACTTCATGCATCTTGAGTATCAGGATTTTATCTGGGTTAGGCCAACCCACAGATCACTCAAACCACTTCAGGAGGTGATCGGAGTTGCATTTAAACCATGTTATTCGACGGATTCGGCATTCGACAGCCAAACCCCTCCCAGTACAACCGAAGCACCAGTAATAATTGCTGTGCGTCGATGAAATTAGCATATTCCATCCTAACACACCAATCACCTTTCAGTCTGACTAACCAGAGACATATTAATAACTACCAAGTGTGAACTTGTAGCTAATATATGATAAAGATACAGTCCAGATACTAGTCACATAAAGTGACCAGGTGTAGACGGGGTGCTGTATAAGATAAGAAATAACCTATTATACCTTTCACCTGTGTATGACATCCCAAATAGTGCTTAAAAAGTATTTCTGTAAGGCAGTCCTTAGCTCTTCAAGGGTGAACCATGACCTGAAAGAACCATTTGGATGCTTATATGGTTCTTCATACCTTTAACCACTTTTATAGATAATTCTGTATAGCACCAAAGAGTTACCATATCAAAGTCAAAGAACCCTTTTTCAGTCCTAGAATGCTTTGCTTAGAGTAAAATCTAGAATACGTACAGTGGTATACTGTAGTAATACTTTCACGTGTGTCTGAAATCTCTATTAGAGTGATATTAGGTAGAACTGAATACTTGAATGCTTATTTGACTGGTTGAAGTGTTTTTTGCATTGGTTGAAGTTCTTTTATAGATGCTTCTATATAGGCACAATAGGGATCCATCATCATTACTCTAATACCCTTTTTCAGTACTATATAGAACCATTTTTGCAAAGCATGTCATCTGTACTGCTTACTGTAGTGTCCTAAAGTAAACTATAGTGTTTTATAAGAGGATATTCCAGTGCAGTGGAAGTGATTAATAGGTGTTGAGTTGAAGCCAGTGAGAACGTTCAATAGCAGGAACGTCTGCATGTAATTTCACTAGGAGACCAGTGGAGGGGACCATAGATGCAGAAATTTGGAATGCTTTGAATTTGCTGGATATGCACACATACAGTATAGAGGCCCAGAGAGAGAGAGAGAGAGAGAGAGAGCGTAATGGAGAATGGAGCTAGTGTACACGGACATTGCTGCAACTATACAGTACAGAATTCTTATGAACACAGATATGTGCAGCACTATGAGGATACAATACAGCATTTCACATTTAATATACACAAACGGTTGAGAAAAATGGTATACTGGGCTCACATTTAATCTACTGTTTGTATGTAGTTCAGGCATGTTTGTATGTAGCTATACACTGGTTGATGTTTACAGGATTTCTACAAGTGGTTTAAATCCATTTGTCTGTGCACAGCAAAAACAAAAATGAATGATTGAATCAAATGTACTTTTAATATTACAATGTTAGTAATAAATAAGCACATTATTTGACAGATTTGAAATGCCTTCTTAACCCTCTGTTTAAACCACCACACTCTCAAACACCCAGCCACAGTGCAGTACAGTTTTCAGTGCTGAATTAATTCGAGGTTCTGCTCACACAAGTAGGTGTTAATCGGGCACTGCATTAGCAATGTTGCCGTCAGCATTTTGGAGGTAAATTTGAGGAGGAGCATTATAAGGATTTAAGGATTAAAGGAAGCATATGAACACGGGTTGTTTTAAGCATGAAAGTAGGCAAGCGCTCGATAAATGCAGTACCTGCAGTTATTTCAGTATGAATAAGGCACAATCATCAAACACCAGGAATATATGCTAGGAATTGGCAGAACAGCTGTGTCTGCTAAAGTTTTTCCCTTCTCCAGTGCTCAAACAACACTTAGCCAATACGTCAGTTTTGGTTCTGCTTACATACTGTCGCTGGCATGCAAAACCCTTGTATCAGAATGTACCCGAAAAAAACTGCTTCACTTGTAATGAAAGTCAGTGTGAAGTCATTCTGAAAACAGCAAAAATGGGGATTCAAGATTTGGTACGACAGCCACAATATGTGCACTATATGTCCACATGTTTGTGGACAACCCTTTTAATGAATGCATTCACCTACTGTAAGTTGCAACCATTGCTCATATAACTGTGCAAATACACACACACATACACACACAGCTTGTCTTGTCCCTGTGGAGAGGTATTGCCAATAAAGTGACTAAGTCTGACCACATTGGCACAAGGTCTAATGCCAGACATGGGCTAGAGTGGTATAAAGCCCCCCAGCATTGAGCTGTGGAGCAGTGGAACTGTGTTCTCTGGAACGATGATGTTTCATCCAATATTTTTGAAAAGAGTTAGGGGTGGGGTGGTGACCATTCAACTTTCTAACCTCTTTTTGATTTCAGAAGAAACAATGAATGAGCAGGTGTCCAGATACTTTTGTCCATTTAGTGTAGTTGCATCCCCTTGTGAAACCTTGTGAAACTCGCTAATTTGTCACCCAAACTGGCAGTGGTATATATCATCATGTTGTCCACTTCTACATGGAGTACACTGCAGTATGTAGAAGTATAGAGTGTACAGAGACCGAAAGAAAGAAAGGACACTCCAATGGAAAGAATGAGAGGTCAGTGAACCCTGCCCCATGGTACAGTGGCCACTGACCTTCCACGCCTGGCCTCCTCCTACTCATCCAAGACGGATCGATAGAGAGATTGTTCTTCCACACAAGTGGCTGTTTCAGGCCTGCTGCTGACCTTTGTCCTTTTCTCCCTACGTTCAAACCCTGTCAACCCTCCCCGCCCTGCGCATACAATACTCATCTTCATATCTGACATTTGGAGCAGCGAAGGAGAGAGCCAGACACATTTTTCTCCTTACAGTAGAGGATCTGTTCTCCATTCCAGAAGATCTATTTTTTAAAAGAAACCTCTGCCGACAGTCTACACATTCCCTTATTTGGTTTATTTGCAGAAGTGTTAATGCCTGGGGCACACACACATTACCCCGTTGATCAGCATACCTCACGTCTTCCTAAATACATGGACATCTTGCTAGCTCTTACTTTTTAATGAGGCTCGCTCAAAGAGAGAGCAGAGTAGTGCTGTGCTCTGGTATGTGTGCTATGACTGTATACACTACACTCTTGTTGACATGTGGAGCATATGTCCCACATAAATCACACGGCAACTCAGCTTCCTTTATCAAATGACTGCCTATCATAGCTGCCTTTAGCACACTTTCCAGCATCTTGCCTTCCCCCAGTTTCCTGAGGCTCACTTGTTCTTTTCCCATTGGCTGTGATGATCTCTCTGCTGCAAGGAATCCATGGGAAATCTTTGTAAATTACAGGAGTGCAAGTCAAAGGCACAATAAGCTCGTCTAAGTGGACCCATTCAAAGGATCACAACAGGAAAGGCAGGATATGGTGTGAGATGATGAGATCACCACATGTAAAGATTCAGGAGCACCTAAACGGCAGCTGCTAGCCGTTTGAACTTGACTCAGTCGATACTGAGCTAAGATCTGAGCGTAGAATGTCCACATGCACAATTTCTAACGTAACTTTTTGCCGAATTTGAGAAACACAAAAATGAGCTCTAACCCAAAGTCAGAATTGATTGCACTTACCTGTCCTGACATACTTAGTGAAGTCTCTGAAGGAAAGGGAGGTGTACCTGTCTATCAGTCAGGTGTGCTTGCCAAAGGAATTATCCCTTCCCTATATGTAGCATTTTTGATGCTTTTGTTTTCACTCCACTATGAGCTTAGTCTTTTTCCACTTAGTCCTAGTAGTGGCTTCGAAGCCTGCCTAGATTCATTGGGCCCTCTGGACAAGGCACTAGTCCATAGCAGGGTACCACACACATACGTGCACACACACACTCAATCACTTATGTCTAGGGACAATTTAGCATTGCCAATTCACCTACCATGTGTGTTTTTGAGAGGTGAGAGGAAACCGGAGCACCCGTAGGAAACCCACACAGACACTGGAAGAACACGCCAAACTCCTAACAGAGGATTAAGCCCACAATTCCAAGCCCCTAGAGCTGTGCAGCATGCACACTACCTGCGGTGCAACAGTTCCACCCTACTACAAGTAAAATATCCTGCTTCTTATCCCACTGCTTTCTGCATGGATTATGGGTTTAACTGATAAATGTCAGCTGAAAGTATGTGTTTTTAAATGTACATGCAAACTGAAGCTAATTATTATAGTGCATATCTCACTCATGCTTGGCCCACACTACAGGATAGTCTGCCTGATTTTGAGGCCGATTTGCACCTCCCGACAATCGCAAAAAGGTCTCTCGATGTTAGCCGCCCCGATCGTGAATCGTAAACGTGAAGCACAATGTCTGAAAGACCATCAACCAGTGAAAGCTGAGCTGAGCCAAACTTTCTTAAATACAGTCAACAGGGCTCTCACATTCTACAAAGCAAGCCTAAGGCCAATACGCACATACATACATTTATTTGTTGTGTGCATACATGAGGGGAGCAAATACAAATGATCACTGGTGCACCAAAATAAAACAAGAACTTCTTATTTTTAATATGAATATTGAATATTGAATATTTTTTTGAGCTAGAACCAGCTTTCTCTTCAGTGGTCCCAGCCATAGCATTGCCTTTTCAAACCCACCAGCAGCACACCCAATTTTATCAATGTTAACAAAAGCAGATAGGATGATAAGCTACAAATAATCATAATTGATGAACACCTCAATATACACAAAAAGTGTTACTTTATTAGTATTGCTTTATTAATCAGTCCTTTCTTTTATTCTAACACGTGTTGTTTGAGCGTGTTCATTCTTACTGTCCAGATTCATGTTTTTTAAATGCACAGATGTACAAGGTGCTACATTACAGTTTTTTTGTTTTTCCTTTCCTTCTTGGCTGTTTGTGTGTGATGTAGCAGTTACAGAGAAAGTGCTGTGAGGGTTTGAGGTTCAGAGCCGTCGGTTTTGTCTTTTGTTCTATATATAATCTAATGTATAATCTAAAGCTTTGGTGTTTCGATTAGGGCAGATCGTGTGGTGTGGGGATTTTAACGACTAACAACAAAAGGACAGAGAAATGTCACTGTCAAGCTGTCACTATGTGTGAGGCCGCTAACGTTTTCAACATCAGTTAATCCTCATCCCTAAATACTAAAAGTACAATCATAGCTTAGCATCTGTCACTCAGACCAGGTACCTCTGACACACTTTTTGTTCCCAGTATTTTCCTTCATTAATAATATATTACTGCATACATCAGGTATTGCTTACTTACTATAATGGATAACATAGTTTACACATTTGACCAGCACCACCATATTTAAATGTTGAAACTGATGTTTTAGGCTGCTATCTCAGCCAGGCTTCCCTTGGAATAGAGATCATTGTGTCGCAACAGGACCGACCTGGTTAAATAAAGACTAAATAAAATTAAAAAATAATAATATACACACACATCAAGCCTGTATTCATACACACAAAACTACGATATTAGTAACAACACTAACAGTACTAACCTTCACAGTTATGACAAGGTCTTAAGTAGCAGTATCACTGTTAAAAAGTGTGAGTTCCTCAAAGGTATTTTTAGAGGTTCTTCAATTTGAAACTTTGGCAGAACCTTCAAGAAAATGTTTTAGGGTTCCTAAAAGTACCTTCAGGAACTGTCCATAAAGCCAATTCTTCTTTTTCTTAAAGGTTCCTTCACAGTTTAAAATTGAAGAACGCCAATGGTTTCTTGAGGAATATACTTTTAACAGTATACATCAGCCATCATATTGTAAGAATTTATGGAAAATTGGAGGACGGCATAAAAGTGTTTTTTTTTTTTTTAGTTTTTATGATACAGAATCTTTTTAGACGGGACATATGAGTTCCTTTAGTCACACCGACTAATAAACCTAATGTTAGCTTTCAGAATTTCCCCATCTGCTAATACCACTGACACTTTAAGAATTGAACAATATGCAATATGCTGTTTTTTTATTAAAAGCAACAGTTTCTACTTCCACAGGCCTTAACAGAAATTCTTTATCAAAAAGAAATGAGATGAACTATTAAATCACAATAACTCCTAACATTAGTTACTCTTAATACTTAACTGCATTTAAAGCAAATACACTGATATTTTACCTTAAGTACAGGATTTGGAGTCTACACTATATGTCCAATAGTTTACAGACACCTCTTCTAACTAGTGTTTTTAGCTGCTTTAAGGTGTACTCACTGCTGTCGAAGCCATTTCAGTTGCACACACACTTGTATAATCTCCATTGAAAAGCAGTAGGATGCCAGTAGAATGGGATGCTCTGGAGCAGCTGCACATGAGCCTGAGATCATCATGCCCAACGCCAAGCATCAGTCAGCATTAGGTTGTGGAGAGGTGAAACTGTTTGAACATTTGTGATCCAGAAGTAATGATTCAACATTAGTACCTAACCTCACTAAAGTCTTTATGGCTAAATGCAATCAAATCCTCGCACAGCAGTGTTCCAACATCTAGAGTTCAGCCTTCCCAGAAGACTAGATGTTGTTAACTCCATGTTAATATCCTTGATTTCAGAAGAAGCACTGGATGAACAGACGTTTACAAATTTTTAGACCTACAGTGTACATAATTGTTCTAATGGATCTCATGGCCTATGCCTAAGGTAAAACACTGCCCAGGCCAAGAGTCATTTCTTATGAGGCGTTTTGAGTTGAATACATCTGTTCTTTTGATTAATCCAGTTCTTCACCTTCTGAAGCCTTTATAGTGGAACAGACAGCAGGCCAAAAGGCTGACGGGCCAAGCTCCTATAAGAGAGAGCTCAGCCTACAAGAGCTGTGAAGAGCTCTGAGGAGCTGGCTGTGGAAGGCAGTGCAGTAATTTCTTTAGGCCCGAGCCAGTGAGCCAGCAGAGAGTGTGAGGGGGAGACTGGCAGCCTTGCCCGAGCGCCTCGCCAGCTGGCCGGGCTGTTTCTACGATTACCTGTGGACCAGAGACTTGGGAAAGTCTTGGAAACCTGGGGGAATGTTTCTATGGTAACCTACTGAATTGTGAGCGACCTCGGCTGGTCTCCTGGACCAACTCAATGAAGCCCAGCAGTTGTATTGTCTCTGGTTTCTGGCATGTAGCAAATGATGAGAAAGCATGGAGGAAAAACAGCCATAAAGGCCAAGATGTCTCTGTTAATTTTCCATATGTCTCAATGAGCCTGAGCAACTCTGTTCCTAATCAGTTTGAATGGGTTTCTCTCTCTTTTTCTCTCTCTCACTCCATCTGTGTGTGTGTGTGTGTGTGTGTGTGTGTGTGTGTGTATGTGAATAAATACACCAATCAACCATAACAATAACACCACCTGCCCAACATTGGTGGTTGTGCCACCACAACAGATCAGAGCATTCAAGGCATGGACTGCACAAGACCTTTGGAGGCGCCCTGTGGTACCTGGCACCAAGATGTTGGCAGCAGATCCTTTAGGTCCTGTAATGTGTGAGGTGGGGCCTCTATGGATCACATCAGTGCGACTTGCCCATGACCCTGGCAATGGTTCACTGGTTGTCCTTTCTTGGACCACTTTGGGTAGGTACTGACCATTGCATATCGGGAACCTTCACAGTTTATCAAAGTGACTCAGATTCTTATGCTTGCTCATTTTCCCTGCTGTTAACACCCATCAGCTTCAATAACGGACTGTTCACTTGCTGCATAATATATCCCAACCCTTGACAGATGCCTGATAATCCCAACCCTTGACAGATGCCTGATAATAATAGTTTTTCACTTTACCTAATGTTATGTACCAGCTGTAGCAAGAGCTATCTGTGGGTCCCTTCATGACATTTTAGGATTGCTTATTATTTTAAACATTAATTATTATTAAAAGCTATTTTCTCACTTATATGTATTTAGTCAATCTCAAAATATTGTCAAAATGAAGATCATATGTTCAAATGTAACTAGTCAATGGAAAAAACAACAACAAAGATTTCCATGGGGGTGTCCTAAATAGTCACATGACTGTCTATCTGCAGCTTTGTTTTGGAAAAAGTAAGCTTTAATTTTGGTTCCTGAGATCAACGAGTCCAGCCCACACAGATAGCAATATGAACTTGTGTATGTATGTATGAAAGTATTACTACGGTTGTTAGGACCACGTGCCCTGGTATTCACTTTTAATGTAAACGACTAAATACAGAAACAATGGTCAGAATAAACGTGTGGGTAAAGTATATTATATGTTCAGTATGAAAATTGCTGAAGCCCTTATTTAACCAAAACCTCCCACATACTCCTTCATAGAGCCTCATTTGAGTGTATGTGAAGTCAGTGTAAGAGTATTTGGATGCTTGCTGTGTTTCCATTAGAGGGAGACTGGAGGTGAGTAGGTGAGTTAGACCTCCCACTAGTCGGACCCTCTGCATTCTTCACTCGGCCCAGCCAAACCCACCGCTGGGCTGAACAGTGGGAAGTGCACAGGCCTTTGGTAGGATGGTGATGAATTTCCATTTCACATGGACTTGGATTTTTTGTTCTTTTCAGGAGTTCATTAAGGTTTATCTCTCTCTCTCTCACACACACACACACACACACACACACACACACACACACACACACACACACACACCCATCAGACACACAAATATCTGCCATGCACTGACATCCTCTTTTCTCTGTCTCTTTCTCTTTTCCTGCTGTTTCCTCTCTCTCTCTCTCTCTCGCTCTCGCTCTCTCTCTCTTTCCCTCTGATATTTCCCTGGAATGTGGAACTTTATGCAGACGCTCATATTTTTTTTCCCTCATGTTTCCATGCTCTCTCTCCAGATATGGCTAGCTTAACGGAGGCTCAGATGGCTGCAGCCGTTGCTATGACTCCAGCCCTGACAACAGGCATAAACAGTGGCGCTGTGTGTACGTGTGTGTGTGTGTGTAGTGTGTGGTGAGTAGGCGCGGAGCTGTGTATTGACACAGGCAGAGGAGAAGGGCATTCCGCTGACTCCCACTCAGTAGAAGAGAGAGGATTTTATGCCTCTCCAATAAGAAGGAAGCTTTGCTGCGGATATTATAATATATATATATATATAAATATATATTGGTAGAAATATAATAGTGGCCAATATTTTTTAAATTTTTAAAAAAATATTTTAAATTTGCATTTAAGGCATTTATCTTCCTAAATCTCATCTGTTGTTTAAGAAAGAAGTACTGAAAACCTCACACATGCTTCAGCACCTAACTAGTGTGTTTTGAGTCAACTGGTTTTTCAGATGATAGAGGACCACATGCTACAGCAGATAGAGACTCCTTTAAAAACACTGGGGTATTCCATGAAGGTCACTCTTCTGAGGATCCTCCATTTTTTTTTTCCTAAGGAACCCTTTCGCAAGTCCAACCCCAGGTCTTTCAGCTCTTTATATCAAGGGGGGAGGGGGGATGTATTTCCCATGTGGACCATCGTAGAGGAGGCTGTGAGTGTTCAGGATCAGAGCTGTACAGAGAGAGGAGATGAGAGAGTTATAGCTCTTCTCTGGACTCTGTTTGTTTTCTCACAGAATAGTATGGGACGGCTTGCGCCATTGCCTCATCCTTGGATTTGAACTCCACACGGCTCGTCACAGCAGTGTGTACTTGTGCGTGTGAGTGTGTGTGTGCAGAGTTGCTGGAACATTCCATTGGCACTGGCAGCGTATTAACTATTTTCTGTGTAATAGTCCTGGGGGAGGGTGATGTTTGAGGAGTGTGGTAATGAGCTAATTAAATGGAATGTTAACTTAAGCCCACTGATAGGCCAGAGACCAGTAGAAGCCTGCTGATTAATGCAGACTGGTGCCAGATTTGCCCAATATTAACCCAACCTAGTCGAAAGTGTGTTGGGAAAGAGCCATCGGCATTTGTTTTCTACGCAAGTTAGGCGTCAGTGTGAAGGTGAACTGCTGTGATCTGCGGTGTGCTCACGGTTAAATGTCCCGTATCATGGAAAGCCTAATTACCCCCACATTGTTGTAGTTAAATGGTTTGAGGGCACTGTGTGCACTAGACATTCTAAGAGGTTTACCACCCCATGCTACCTCCCCAGGTCACCCATATTTGGAAACTAAGCTGTAAAATGAAAAATCACAAAACCCAATGCATTTCCATGCCTATGCCTATTCTGCCTATTTGGTTAAGTCTGCCAAATCATATAAGGAATGTTTCAACCTGGGATGCTTTTTGGACAAGGCACAACGCAGAACAGCCAATAAGAACACAAAGTACATTTACATATGAGTTTTAAAGCCATAGTTACCAACGTCCTGTTAATTAAGACATTAATAGAGAAAAAAATGTAAATGTAAAAATGTAGACTACATAAAAAATGTAGACTATGGTCACTTTAATGGAGGTAAAGCTTTATCTTATATAGAGAAAACCTTCGAAAACTTTTTTCCACGTCTTTTTTACTTTCACAACTCACACTCAAAGTGTTTCTGAAGAAATCTCCATTCAAAGGTTCTTTAGAAGTGATTCTTCTATGGCATGGCTCCAGAGAGGCCTCTTTGGCTCCTTTATATTTATTCATTTTTAAAAGTGTTGGATAAACTGAGTTGTCCCTGTGGAAGCTGCTTACTCACACTGGGCTCCTGAAGATATTATCAATGCACTGGCACTGTCTCCCTGCATCTCACAGTTCCAGGGGGTCTGTTTCTCCAGCTCATGTGTACTGTTTGTAAGTCAAGCCTGAATCAGTGTCTCAAAAGCACATCTGCTCTGCATTAGGACTCGAGCATCACACGGAGGATAAGTGTGTGTACTTCAGCTTCTCCCTACGCTCCAAATACAACTGTCCCTCTGTCCCTGTATCCGTTCCCTAGTGTCTGGTATGTTATCACCTAAGAGTAAGACTCGTTTTCTTAGTGCTCCAGTTAAGATGACCTCAGTCCAGCTTTCTTTAACAGCACATCATTGTTTTCTGTTTAGAATGAAAACCTATATGGTCATATGGTTTTGGCTTTCTAAGGACAATATCTATATGTGCACAATTATTGGGCAACTATTACTGTGCAGAATTATTACGCAGCTTAAATAAAAAACATACATTTTCCCATCTCACTTTTTTCTTTTCATCTGTTCAAGTGAAATTTCTGACATATATATATATATATATATATATATATATATATATATATATATATATATATATATAAATATATATCAGAGACCAATATATAGCCACCCTTATTTTCAATGACAGTGATAAGCCCTCTATTCATGGAGTCTATCAGTTTCTTGATCTGTTGACGATCCACTTTTTGTGCAGCAGCAACCACAGCCTCCCAGACACTGTTCAGAGAGGTGTACTGTATTCCTTCACTGTACATCTCCTGTTTAAAAATTGCCACACATTCTCAATAGGGTTCAGGTCAGGTGAGGAAGGAGGCCAGGCCATACGTTTTTCATCTTTAATGCCTTTACTGGCTAGTCATGCAGAGGAGTACTTGGATGCATGTGGTGGAGCATTGCCCTGCATAAAAATCATGGTCTTTTTGAAAGATGCAGACTTCTTCCTGGTTCACTGCTTAAAGAAAGTGTCTTCTAAAAACTACCAGTTGTCTTGGAAGTTGATTTTGAGCCCATCTTCAACCTGAAAAGGTCCAACCAGCTCATCTTTAATATTACCTGTCCATACCAGTAACCCACCTCCACCTTGCTGGCGTCTGACTCGAAGTGGAGCTCTGTGCCTGTTACTGATCCAGCCACGAGCCCATCCACCCATTCCTCAAGATTCACTCTCATTTCATCAGTCCATAAAACCCCAAAAATCTGTCTTCAGATATTTCCTAGAAGCTTATGTGTCTTGTTCAGTGGTGGTCTTCCTTACCTCGGCCATGTCTCTGAGCACTGAACATCTTGTACTTTTTGGGACTCCAGGTAGGTTGCAGTTCTGGAATATGACAGAACTGCAACAAAACGTTTGATGGTTCTGTGATCACGCCCCAATATCTTAGTAATTTCAGGAGTGCTGCATCCCTCTGAGAGACTTGTGGTAATTTTTGACTTTTTAGAGTCAGTTAAATCTCTTATTTTAGCCCATTTTGCCTAAAGAAAAAAGTTGCCTAATAACTGTGCACACCTTGATATAGGGTGTTAACCTCCTTAGGCCACACCCTCATCATCAGTATAGCATCAGTATAGTCACTGAAATTTTGACTGGATATTTGGTCCACTTGGTTTTGCTAAGGTGCAACTACAGAGTGATTTTCTATAAATGACTGGTGTGTATTTACATTCATGGTCAATTATCATGTGCTGCTCTTGTTAAACACATATATGGGAAGCAGTTTGGCCTGTGGTTGAATGTACAGTAGTTGCAGGTACGGGTAGACTAACAGTGGTGTAAAGAAGGTGGGGCATACAGAGACATGTTTACAGCTGTAGACATCAGTACACAGAATGAGGAGTGAGGACTGTAGATGCAAATGCTGACTGGAAATCAAAATGAATTGCATGACATTAAGTTCAGAAATTCAGAAATCCAGAGGACATATGGTTCCCCTATGCTTGCTCAAAGTTGAGTTATTTTAGAGATACGTTTGAGAGATCAGTAAATTTCCTCAGGACAGATCCGCACAGCTGTAGCCATTAGATTAGTACAGATCCGTGTTCAGCATGGCTTGGTTAGCAATCGTCAGATTCAGCTAATGCAGGTATGTCGTTTTAAGTGTTGACTGTCAACAACCACCATAATCACATCCATATAGGCCCCATATGCAGTGTACAACCCAGATCCAGGCCATGTTTAACCCCTCCTGGTCCTATCACAGACCTTGGAGGGCATCCATATCTAAGCCCAACATGGAACCCATGGACAAAACTATCTGGTTTCTAGTTGGACTAACCATACAGGCCCCACATTTCCAATTTCATAATAGAAAGAGCACATTCTGGGCGAAGCATACACTGTTCTGTAAAGCCCTGCCTGCCACATTTCATTTTCCTGCATGCCCTGAAGACAATGTTTAGGGAAAGGGCGGCGAGAGGGTGGGGGGGGCTTAATTAGCAGGTTGACTCGCCTGGCAAACCCCAAGGAGTCACCTGACCATTAAAGACTGCCCCTAATTAAACCAGATTTGTCCTCCTGAATTAAGCTGAGAGTTTGATCAAGCTTGACTTCTGTGAGCTGCAGTTCTCAGCCCAAAACTCAGCAGTACTGCAAAACTGCGGTGGATCTTCAGGCTTCAGAGTTCAGGAGTTCAGCATGGATTTCTGCCTGCGCTTTCTGTTCCACCTACCTAACTGTTGTGTAACGGGCATGAGCACCATTTTGTTTTTCTTCCTCTGTGTCCATATGCTGCTTTAATTCATTCACATACACACACACACACACACACACATAGACAGTCATAAGGAGTCTAGACTGTGGAGCTGATGCTTGTTAAAGGAACACCCATAAAAACGGTTTGGAGATCGGTGGCTTTGGCTTATTGAATTTCCCCTGCACTGACCACACACATGCACAGCACATACACACACATGTAGAAGTCTCTCTCTCTCGCTCTCACACACCCTTCTCTCTCTCCTTCCCATGTCTCTCATTTCTACTCCTACTTCTCCTCGCACATTTCCAAGACCGTTTGCTTCACATGACTGAGATGTGAAGCACTTGACCAAAAGTCACCTTCTGCCACACAGCCCCGGACCGTCTGTGAGCACGCCCTGCGCTCTCTGCAGGGCCATAAAATCAGGAAGTGGAATAAACTGATTTAAAAGGCTGTTTGTCTGGTGGAAAGATGAACGTGTGAAGTGAGAGAGAGAGAGAGAGAAAGAGGAGGAGGCTGTGAGCGCTGCATACCAGAGCGCTGAGGTAGAGTTGGTAGGGTGGACTTGGGTCACTGAGAAACATACTGCACTAAACACGCTTTACGATTCCTCGCATGATTCACCACACACACACCATGTGCACTCCATTTTTTTTTTTGTTTTTTTTTGTTTTTTTGGGGGGGGTTAAAGGCTGCTGCTTTCACACCGAGCCTGCAGAGAGGGCAGGTAGGCCTTTGTTTGAAGTAGCTCTGGTGTAGAAAGGCCTAGAGAGCCTATAAAGGTGCCTCTAACACTTAGTTCTTCATTCTCACACATAGTTCTTCAATGGCATTGCTCAAAGAAAGAAGTGTACTCATACGCTCCTACACAAGACTGATGTAGAGACATTTTTTGACCCTCAATCAGCTCCTAGAAAACAGCATCAGATGTGACTGATCAAACACAGTTCCACAGTTTCAGCAATTCTGCTCTGACTCACATACAGAACTTTACGCCAGAACAGACTGTTGAACATCCAGTCGTTCATCAGCCACAGGAATTAAAGTCTGAATGATGTGCCAAACGCAAAATGCGTCTCTAATAAAATATACAGTGTCTAGAGCTTTGGATAAAAGGCTCTAGACACTGTACAAGACACTGCAAGTGGGGCAGGGTGCATTATCCGATACTATCAATGTTGGACCCAGAGCATCACACAGCTTCCACGAGCTCGTCAGTGCATTCTGGTGACATCACTTCCCCTGGTTCCTCTGGTGCATGCGTACCAGGCCATCCACATGGAACAGGCAACCTTCTTCCATTCCACAGTGCATTTCCAATATTTGTATATATGCTTTTTATGGCAGACAGGGGTTAACATGGGCACTGAGTTGTGGATATGCGTTCCTATATGCAACAGGGTGACGTGCCACAGTAGCCCTCCCTGGTGCTATAGCCTTCATTGCCCTCTCACTTAGATAAGTCTTGACCGACCAACACCCTGTCGCTAGTTTTTGCTTCCCTTCGACCACCAATAGTACTCACCCCTGGTTGCACTCTGCAAGCCTGCACACCTGCCCAGACTGTTCAGTTACCATCTACCATACATCCCAGCCCTTGACATGATTTGATTACATGAATGTGTGATGATCTGTGTGTGTTCATAATGTTGTGGCTTGTCAGTGCACTAGAGTCCATGCCCTGCAGGTTGAAGCAGTTTTTGTAGCAGTTTTGGAAGACAGCACATGTCACGTTTAATCATGAATATGTCTATAACAGGATCGCTGAATCAGTTCTGTTGACTCTTTTTTTTTTTTTGAGTACACAGACACATTTTCCAACAGCTTTAAGTTTAATGTCCCAGTGTCACATGAGCAACATGAGTATGTTGCATGAGACATCCATAAGCACATATTACTCATTAAAGACTAAAAAAATACACCACTATTAGCAGTGCACTCATAAGGGTCAGGGTGAAGGACTCTCAACAGTGTATTAATAAGACTGTAAATACATCAAGGTAATAAAGTAATAAAAAAGACAAAGATTTGAGATTTAAAAAAAGATTTAAAAATATATAAATATGAAATCAATTATGTAAATTCAAATTAGGTTAAAAAGGTTTGTTTTAGTCTAGATTATAAAACTATCTCAGTTCTGAATAGGAGTGTAAGAAAATATTAAAATATTGAAGTATCACAATATTATCTTTTGCAATACTGTAGTGATTCTCAGAAACACAGAATTGATTTTTAATTATAAGTTTGCATGCATAGATTTGTAGCTGACAGTGGCTCATTCTGTGTTGTGTATCGGCAAGAACCAAATGATATGGTACATATCATGATACAGGGGTTACAATTCAATATACTGTGATACTGTAAACAATGTGATTTTTTAAAAATAAAATTTAAGAGAAACTGTCACTGTCATAGTATAAGAAACACAGCATCATATGCATAAAATCTGAGTAAAAGAAAAGTGAACTTTTTATCCAATCAGAACAGGGGGATCTGAAGGCCGAGTACAACATCGCTATCCTGCGGTTGGTACTGCAATACTTTAATACATCAATATTTCTGATCTCATAAAAAGTATACTTTTCTTTTACTCAGATCTCACGCATAAGGTGGTGTATCTTTTTTACTGTTGATAGTTTTCCTAAAATGTAATTGAATTAAATCCCAATATGTCGTCTTGCTTACAGTATCAAACACAGTTCCACAGTTTCAGCAATTCTGCTCTGACCCACATACAGTACTGTACACCAAAACAGACTGTTGAACATCCAGTGGTTCATCAGCCAGAGGAATTAAAGTCTGACTGATGTAAAGTGTACAGTGTACCTATAGTACTACCCCTCTAATACATTTAGATGATAAAAAATTATCTGAAATTATGAAATGATGTCAATTCAAATTGTTTCAGTCTAGATTTAAAAATCATCCCAGTATCTTAGTTCTGAATAGAGGTGTAAGAAAATATTGAGATACTGGAGTATCACAATATTATCTTTTAACTGAATCAAATCACAATATATTTCATTTCTTTATAGTATCATGATAAATCCCATTATATTGAATCGTAACCTCTGTATATTGTGAGACGTATTGTACTGCCAGGTTCTGGCTAATACACAACCCTAGTTTTGAACATGAATTTGGTCAATTGTTCCATAATTCCGGGGCTCTGCATGCCAAGGCCGACAGTTCTGGTTTGTGTAAGTCAGTGACTTTAGTGAAATATTACACTATTTTTACTGTCTGTTGAGACTATCAGGCTGCAGCCCAGCTGTTCAAACACTCGGTCTGCAGATGCCAAGCTAAAGGCAGCACGCTGTAGCCCCCTCAGACAGGGTTTCAGCCACTTCCTCTACCTTAAAGTCCCTCTCTCGCTCTCTCTCTCACTCTCACACTCTCTCTCTCTCTCTCTCTCTCTCTCTCTCTCTCTCTCTCTTATTTTCTCCAACACATGTGGTCTTGGGTATCACCATGCCCCTTAATGTGTTTTAGAGCTGCACAGAAATTGGCCCGCCCTTCATAAACAAGCACATGGCCTCACTCATTTGAATGAATAAATATGATGTTATTTGTCTTCTCAGTGTTCGAATGAACAAATAAGCCTCTCCTGTTTGCCTTGAGATTGTGCTGTAAGATCACTGCATGTGTTTGTGTGTGTGAGAGAGAGAAGTAGAGGGAGAGATACACACCCAATCTTTCTTCTTACTCAATCCCATACACAGTTGATCTCTATCCTGAGAGCAGTTCAAGGAAACGTCTCACCAGGGAAATTCTAGGTGTGACCCAAACAGATCACATTGTGCTGACTGATCATGAGAAAGTGTACTCTCTCTCTCTCTCTCTCTCTCTCGCTCTCTCTCGCTCTAATTGCATACTCTCACTGTCTCGCTTTCTTTCTCAAATAGCCTCTCCCTCCCTCTCTTTCTTTCTCCATCACTCACTGTCTTTCTCCCACCTCCCCTCTTTGCAGGCCTCGTATCCACTATCCACCCAAAGGCTGAGTTCCCCTCGTCGTTTTCACTCCGCTGAGCTGATGAGTTGCTGAGCTGCTGAGCTTCTGAGCACTTCAACAGATGCCACTTCTGTCTTGTTTTCCAGATCGTTTCAGCAGCTGATTTTAAAGCCTTCATGTACCTCAGGTAACGCCTCTGATCTGAGACTTTGCCCCTTCTCCCCACTGATGCCCTGTTCTGTTCTTCACCCTCAGTCTATCTCTGCAGAATTGGTGTACATGAGAGGTGCAGAGAGAAGCAAATCTGCCCTGAGGAAGAGCTTCCAAGTAAGCTGCAGTGTTTTTTCCACCCACACACACACTACCTCTGTGTGACATACACTGAAGTGAGGCTATAGAAGAACCACTTCCATAAAGAACCATGTCTATAATAGAAATGTGTGAAGCTCTGAGGAACCATCACTTGATGTAAAGGTTCACACTCGCACAGCTCTATTACAGACATGCTCCCTTATGGATTTGAAACTGGTTGGCATCACTCATCACCATATTTTTAGGAGTGTGGTGACACCACAGCATGACTGCTACAGCATGCTGCCCATTCACACATACAGTGTTTGCATTGCAAAGCAGTACAGCAGGCTTACACTGGAAACTAGCAAACTTTACACTGGAAACGTTTTTTATCACCATATGGCATAAACTTGTCACAATGGAACTGCACGCCCAGTACACTTCCACAGGACACAGCCACAATATCCACTATCCAGGCATGTAATGGCCATTTATGTATACATATTTTAAGAAGACAAATACAGATGAGAATAATTATACTGATAAAAAAAAAACTTGGTATGGGAAGGGAAGTGAGCAATAGCAGTGTATTCATTTACTCCCACTGTGTGTATTGCAGATTGCAGGTCCGTTGCCTCATGCTGTTGCCATATGGCCACACATATTTTATCATTTTATATAAAAAATACAGCATCTAAAAAGGTTTCATTAATAAAAAAAAACACAAAGGTATGGGGGATGGGGACAAAAAAAAACAGCACAGTGGAGTAAAGAGTTGGTGACGCTTTTTCCGTCTCCTGGAAAGTTTCAGCGAATCATTTCAGCGATGCTTTTTTACGATTTGCTTTTGGTTGGATTTGGTTTTATCAGAGAGATGTCTGTAATTAAAATTCTACTTATGCAAATTTTCTGTTTAGTCAGAAAATACCCGTAGCTAGTTTGTATAGCCTAGGATCAAAAGATACCTCTTAAGCCTACATACTACTAAACATGTCAGAGTCAACATGAAGACCATAATACTTCACACTACCCTTCGCTTAAGTACCCTCAGAAGAGGTGGGTCTTCAGTCTGCGTTTAAAGACAGCCAGTGACTCTGCCGTTCCTTCACCCAGGGGAGGTTCGTTCCACCACTTTGGTGCCCGGACAGAAAAAAACCTGGACGCTTGTCTTTCGTGAATCTTGAGGGATGATGGGTCAAGCTGAGCCGTACTTAAAGCTCAAAGGGCTCTTGGCACTGACCGGCTTTTGACCATTGCTATCAGGTATGGGGGGGTGGGGGGCTGGTTCATTCTTGGCTTTGTAGGCCAGCATCAGGATTTTGAATCTGATTCAGGCAGCAGCTACAGGAAGACAGTGAAAAGAACGCAGGCACCCTGTGCCGCTGCATTCTGGATTAGTTGCAGGGTCCTGATGGTGTGCAAAGGGAGACCAGCTAGAAGAGTTGCAGTAATTGAGTCTTGAAATGACGAGAGACTGAACAGTCACCTGGGTGGCCTCTCTAGAGAGGAAGGGTCAATTCTCTGAATGTTGAAAAGAAGACATCTGCATGACCGAGTGAGATTTGCAACATGACTTGAGGACGATAACCTGATCATCCATGTCTACACCAAGGCTTCATGCTTCTGTAGATGGAGGGACCAGTGAGTTTTTTTAATAGAGATGGCAAGATCATTGTGAAGTCCAGCAGTTCCTGGGCTGTACACCAGCTCTGTCTTGCGGGGGTACTACTTCTAATACAGCTCCCGTTCACTGGTGACGCTCTTTTGCCAGATACAAAAAACAGTCTACAGAGTACATTCCACATGCATCCAAATATTTTACAAATATATAAATATTTCCCTCCCTCCATTTTTGAAAAAAAAAAAATCCATTCACACAGAGACAAAAATGCTTGCATGAGCATGCTAGCCCTGTCATCCCAAACTACACTTAATGTAGTGTACCATGCAAGTCACGACATGATGGATTCCAAATCTGAATAGAATTTTTAATATATTTTTGAAATAGAACAGCTATCTGCGTGTAGACGTTGTAGTTTCATGACTTGCGCAGTTCACTAGACACAGAATAAGGAGATATTTGAGATTTAGCCAGAAATATTATACATTGTGATGGCAGCGTTTTCATAAAGCTCTGTGTTCCCCGTCCACAAGACAACACTGAATACAGAGTTTTCAGAAACCTCCACCTTAGAGACTGTTTCTAAAAGCTCTGTTTTTAGTGTTTTTTTAAAAATCCAGATATATGTGAACGTGCGGATTTGAGCAAACAGTCTTGCCACATTTCAGACTGCTTTTCTCCATTATGGAGCTTCTAAAATAGTAATGTATGGACTGAAACAGTAAGAACATCACATTCTGTTATGGTTGAGGTGAGGATAAGGGTTAGGTGTAGTAGGTTAAGTTGAGGTTTAGGTTTAGGCTAAGGTGAAGGTTCTGCTACCACTGACAGGTTAGCAGAGCAGGTGAGCTTTCAGATGTTTAACAGCACATTCACCATTCCACAGAGCTCCTTAGCAGCTCAGTGCACAGGCCTCTCCCTGCATTAATCACAAGAAACGTTTCGGGAAAATGAGTGAAGCTGTCTAAGTGATGAACCTTCACGTAACAGAGAGGTCCAGCGCTGCCAAATGAATTGTGTTTTTGTTCTGTCCACACCCCGCTGCAGATGGGAACTGCTCTAATTGACTCTGACTTAAATCCTAGCTCTTGGTTGTCTTTAGCAGCCAATGGTGTGGATTGGTGTGATTGGAAACAGTGATTCAGTCTGAAGAGAATGTTTGTCTTGGCTGGGCGCCTGGCCTGGGCATGTCACCCTGGAAAAGTGTGATGTCAATATGTGCACAGTCATTGTTCGGCTGAAGCCTGTTCTCTGTGGTCCGGTGTAACGCTGCTGAATGGAGCGGTCCGGCTGCATTGTTTACAGCTGTTAAAACACAGTGCATGTCTTCGACTGTGTTTAGACAGCTGAGTGCAATGCAGATTTGCTTTTTTTTTTTTTGATCGGATTTGTGGCTTTACACGTGCTGTCGGCATGTGGCCTTTCTGACCATTTGAAACTGCTGCATCATTACTGGGACACTAAAATAGGAAGTGAAGGACTCTAGACGACTAGACATGGTGGTTTAGGGTACAAGAAAGTGTCCAGACATGTGTTATGTGTCAGATATGGGGAAGATGAAATGTGTGTAGCCAAACAAAGCAAGTCAGTTAGGGAGTGATGGAACATGTGAGTCCACCAAAGGCTTCTCTTAGCCACTCTGTAGCTTATACATGGACATTAAAGTTAAAATGGACATTAAGTATACATAGATACAGACACATACTGGGTAAAATAACTCAAACTACTTAATTTAGGGTTTGTTTGTAGCTTAAACTTAGAAACTTTACATTTCATGGGAGAAGAATAAACCCTGCTGGTAAATAAACACATTTAACATTTATTAACTATTATCATTATTTCTGGCCAGAAAAATGTATAACAACATTTTTATATAACAACAAAGTACTTACTTAAGTTATTTTTAGATGTATATATTTAGAACACATATAGAATATACTGGGATAAGACTTTGAAAAACTCAGATGATAGTATATTATTATATATACTATAACTCCATACACTCACCCTGCTATGTACTTCTATCAGCATTCCTATCAATGTGATGTGATCCAGTTTTATTGGCAGACATACATGCCCATGCCATAACAGTGCCTCCACCATGTTTGACAGTTTATGTAGCATTGCTTCCTTTTCTTTTCCATACTGAAGTTAATTTTGGTTTCATCCGTTTTTGTTCCAAACCCAGACAGACATTTTAGACTGATTCTATCTGTCTAATCAGACCATTGTGTTTCTTTTTTCAGGGTGAACCCTCTGTATTTACTTTCATGAAGGTGTTGCTTCATTGTAGACTTTGACAATAATATGCCTACGTCCCTGTGATTGTTCTTCCCTTTACTAGATGTTTTGAAGGATCTTTCTTCATAAAAAGAAAGAATCGCCTACTTTAGTTGTCTTCCATGATCCTCCAGGTTGTTACGTAGTAGTGAGTGCATCCTTTTCTTTCTTTTTTTAATGTACCAAATAGCTGAGTTAGTTACTTCTAATATTTCTGCTCTCTTACCACATTTTGGATCCTATATTGACAGCTCCCATGAACTGCTACCAAATGCAAATTAGAACTTGCATTGGAACCACACTTGGAATCAACTCCAAACCTTTTATCTCCTAATATTTGCCTTGAAATAATGAGGGACCAGGCCACACCTGCCCATGTAACTTCTTATCAGTTGTCATAAGCTGAAAATTAAAGCTGAAAGTTCAACAATTCAGTCATTTCTTGATTGCTTCATTTCAAACCCATTGAGGTGCAGGGGAGATTTACTAAAATCTTTACATCTTATGTCATTTTATTGTTGTTTTTTTGAGTTGTCAAAAGTTTCCTAACTGTACAATGTACGCACAGGTCCAATCAAACACGGGTGGCAAACTTATCACATGTTTACTACAGTTTTCATTCAGCTTCTTCCTTCACAAAAGCTCTAAAAGGTTTGAGGTATGTACTAAAATGTCCTGATGCTCAGTATCATTGATGTGATTGTTTTAAATTAATTTTAAACTTGTTATTTTCTATTTACTATATAAAATGTACATGTATTTAGTCATCTAATGAGAGGGTGGTGGTGTTATGGCCTTACTACAAAAAACTAAAATTTGCTCCTGTTACCAAAAAAACCCAAATCTTGTAAGAATGAGAAAATCCACTGATTTCCTTTTGGTGACGTCTAATGTTAGTGTTACATTTTTGGGGGTGAAGGGAATGGTGTAGCCTCTTTAGCTACAAACTGGAGCTAATGAACTGTGGAATCACTCTTTTCCTAAACATGTGTGCGTCCTTAAGTCATTCTCAGCTTATTTGTAAGGTCTTATTTAAGTCTTTCCCCAGAGATAACAACCTCATCCACGACCTCACAGGCCTCGCCCTCAACTGGCAGGCAAAACGGAGCACTTCCTGTCCACGTTGGGCTGTGTGTGTATCTTACGCACTTAGTCACTGAATGACAGAGTGAGAGCATTGTGTTTCTCAGCCCCTTTGGGGATTACACAGGCCTTTTGGAATGACATCATCAACATGCAGGCCCACGCTTCCCTGGGCTTTGCAGTGCAATGAGCATCATTACATGGTAGTGAGAGTTTTCAAACTGCTACTCAGTCTCACGTGTAATAAGATGTGGTGTTGCATGTCACAACTATAGAGTTCCCTCACTGCAAAATAGTCACGATTAGTGAAGCAGGAGTTTATCCAGCAAATTGAGTTATATAGTCTTTTTTTAAATGAAGGCCACAGAAATAAAATGGAAGGACAACATTTATTTGAAAGAAAAAAAGGGTTCCTGTTTTGCACCCAATAATTCAGAGTAGGCCCCCAACCCGACACCACCCTGACCAAGAAGGAGATAGGAAAGTTCCAAACCTTTTTAATCAGTGCAGTCCACAAATGGAAACACAGCCCATTAGGGGCAGTGGTGGCACAGTGGTTAGAGCTTCAGGCTATTGATTACAGGGTTGTGGGTTCAATACCAGGGCTTGGCAAGCTATCACTGTTGGGCCTTTGAGCAAACACAGTAATGGCTGCCCACAGCTCCAGGCACATGTGCTCACTGTCACTGTGTGTGCTTGCTCACTAGTATGTGTGTGTGTTCACTGCACGGATGGGTTAAAGGTGGAGGCAAAATTCCATCTTTGTCCAACACAAATGATGAATACGGTTGTCTTGTCTTGAATTCTCTTACATAAATCTCCTTGTCCACCTACACTCTAAGCAAAACGGCTGCACTGAAAAAGGGTTCTTTCACTTGTAACAATGGAACCCTTTTGATGCCATATAGAACCATCATAAGGGTTTCTGTTGTAGAAGCATTTTAAAGGATTTTCCAATAAATCTATAGGTTAGAGAAAATGAAGCTTGAGACCAGAAGGTTGCTGGGTCGAGCCCCAGGACCGGCATCCATAGCTGAGTTGCCATGTTCAAGTCCAATTCTCAAAATGCTCTAATTCCCAATTGTTCCTCGGGTACTAAGAGTGCTACCCACCACTCCAGGTGTGTGTTTTCACTGCCCTAATCATGAGTATGTGTGTTTACTGCCACAGATGGGTTAAATGTGGAAGTTGAATTTGGTTGTAGAACCGTTTAACCATCCAAAGAACCATTTAAGCCATTTTATGAGTTGTCATGGTTCTATATAAAACCACTGTCTTTAGCATAGAGGGGTTTAATCTTCTAATCTAGTGGAAATTACAGCCCAGAATTGCTTAATGGCAGCCTCTGCAAGAATGTGCATAATTATGAGGACTACATTGTCTTTCTTATTAAAGTTCTTTGGAAAATGACTGTTGTAGGTGTTGTTGAAAAGCTAGAATTTATTATAGACGTCCCGCCTAATAAGTGTGAATAAATGACTTTACAAATTGCAGGCATTCACAGTTTCAATGACTCACTGTAGCTTGACATGTTATCGGAAATGCCATTAAGGTTTAATTAGAACTGTGTGTCATTCCCAGCAAAATGAGGAATGCTGTGGTCTTGCAATAGCTCCATCCAGGTGACTGCTTATTGGTCTGCTTTCCAGTCTCCTTCCTGGATTCCTGGTTCTAGGGTAAAGAAATACCTCAACATATTTGAATGAGGCACCATATCACACGTTTTACCATCCCATGGAGAGTAGCACATACCATGTGGTTGGTCTAGTATTTCAGCATACATGTTACTGTATCTGGTTACACTTCATTCCTGTGGGGCCTAAGAGCAAAAGCCCCCCCGGAGCTTTTACTTTAGAAATGTCATCCATGTGTGTGTTCCCACTACACACATACAAGCACAACATCCCAGCAAAAGACTTATCAGCTGTTATTCTTCTTGGGCAGAGATTAGAGTCCCCTCCTCCCCCCTTGCTGCAGCAGATAAGGCGAGCTGACTGAGGCCTCAGCAGCAGTAAATCATTATGGTGTAATAGCTGACAGTGGCTGGGCTGGGACGGGGCCTGTACAGTTAGGCCAGAGGTTATTGGATCCTTGCTTTTCCTGACGGGATTTCCTGTCCCACAGCCACACCATGGCTCAGTTTCAGCCCTCTGCTGCCTGGCGCATTGTGGAGAGATGGGACAAGCCTGTTCTACGGCCAGGAGGGGATCTTTGGGCGGTGACGCCAATTTTATTTGAATGGAGGGCTGTAACGATTACTCGATTAACGATTAACTCAATTCTCTATTAAAATGAACACAAGTTAACAGTGTTTGTATTGCAAATTACTTGTAATGGATGGTTTTAATTATCTTGCTGGTTTCTTGAACAATAATAATAATAATAATAATAATAATAATAATAATAATAATAATAAAGCAATTTCAATTAAATGAAAGTTAAATTAGAATAGGAAGAAGTATTGTGACCTAAATTGCCTTTTGATAGTTTGACACTAATCTAGGGCAATATGGGACAGCTAATCAGAATGGAGATTATTGACATAATGGGCTATGCAAAAGTGCACCCTTCAGTTATTATTATTATTATTATTATTATTATTATTATTATTTTTACAAATTATTTAACAGAAAATTATAAAGAGACATCAACAACTAAATATTGTATCAGATGGTTGAATGTTAAGTGCGTTGCCCACCTTTACCTTTATTACGGCTTCCATTCTTTTAGGAGACTGGCTATCTGGAGGAAATCTCTGCAGTGAGGTTTTTGTTTATTTGTTTATTTGTTTATTATAAGGTTTAAGCTTTCTCTCACCCCCCAAATTATCCCAAATATGTTCGATAATGTTAAGGTCTGGACTCTGATCTGGGGTGGTGGGGAACCCACTTTTTTATATATATGTAAATTATGTTTGTTCCTTTTTTCCTCGTGAGCTCCACACTCATTTAGACCCACAGTGTTAAGTTGTCATCTCACAGTGAAAAAATGAACAGAAACCCTTGTGGACGTTTTCAGATCTGATGCGAGAGCGGGGCATGATTTTCACCTCTGTCTGTCTGTTTATTCTTGTTTATGAAATGTTCTCTAAAATAAATATACCTTGGTTTGCCTATTCGCCTACCAGGTCTTGAATGGTTGTTTAGAGTCATATTCTTCTCTCTCTCTCTCTCTCTCTCTCTCTCTCTCTCTCTCTCGCTCTCTGTCATTCAATGCATTTTATAAATTCAATTTTGGAAGCTCCTAGTTTTTCACTTATTTTTATCTCATGTTCATGCAAGTGCATTATCTAATTTTCATATAAATATCTTTCAAAGAATGAACAACTGCATAGCCAAAAATATTGGGACACCAGTTCATTGTTTACGCCACTGTTTCTTCTGAAAAACAAGGGTATTAAAAAGAGTTCATCTGCCTTTTGTTGGAGCAACTGCATCTACTGTCCAGGGATAGCTTTCTACTAGATTTTGGAGCATTGCTGTGAGGATTCAATTGCATTCAGCAACAAGAGCGTTATTGAGGTCAGGATGTTGGATGATTACCACCCCACCTCATCCCCAATTCCCCAACTCATCCCAAAAGTATTGAATGGAGCACTAACTATCATTCGTTATACCCCTCTAGCCCATACCTTGCATTAGGCATGGTATCAATAGGGTTATGTTTATCTGCTCCAGAAAGTCCTATTCTATTGCTAATACCAGGACTAGACAATGTGTGCGTGCATTTGCACATCTCTGTCGGCAATGGTGCAACCTAAAGTAGCTGAATGCATTAATTAAAAGGGGCATCCACAAACATTTGGATATATAGCATATCTGTCTTGGGGGGACAAAATGCAAAATATATGTAGACTCTCTGGATCTTTGAATAATCAATAGTGACAGTAATATTTGCATGACTAATGGCTAACTGCAGTGTAGCTGCACATAGTGCACGTAGGCCCTGTAGTCCTGCTGCTCTGGGTGCTTCAGCAGATGTTGGTAACAATTTACGTACGTCTTTTGTCATGGCGACCTCTTTCCTCTTTGTACCAGAACATAAGAGGAGCCTTTCTATAAACTATGTACATCACTTCAACCACTTTTTATAAGCTCTTGTTCTAAATCGTAAACACTAAGTCCCGAACTTCCTCACAGTGAGGGTCTTGTATCTCCAACCATCGTCGGCAGGGCCTGTAATTATCCCCTCTCTGGTTTGAGCCCTCTGCTTTCATCCTCTAATGACAGACCTGCTCCTCATTATGGACGCTCAGCCTCTGCCAGATCCCTAACCCAAGCAGCCGCATCCTCCCCCCTTAAAGGGGTTTCTCTGGGGTTTGCCCCAGTAAAACTCTCCACCCCGTCCCAGCAAGACCTCCCCTGCTTCAGCCCTGGAAGTGGGGTTCTCAGCAGTGTTCTCCATCTCTACAAGCTGAAAGTTTCCTTCAGTTAAAGCCCCCCTTTCATCTGTTCATACCACAGTGTGGTCATAACCCAGGGAACAGTTTGGTGGTATGTGGAGTCTGTCATCATTAAAGGAATACTTACACCACATGCAGTTGATCAGCTAAGACATATTTGGTCTCTAATGTGCACTTCTTTACTGTAGAATGAGAGATAAGCTAAGCTAACACTGCTAACAAACACTGGATGTAGACTGTCACCAATCCTCCAGTAATACATTCCCAGAAATGTCTCAATCCACTCATCCATTCCATTCAGATGTTTATTTGTTTCATGCAGGCAAATCAGTATGGTTTAGAACACAGTAGGACACAATATGACAGGACGTGCACAGCGTCTCATAATAATTACGCAACAGTTTCATTCTTTAGTCTTGCACTACAACTACAAGCTAATGCTAGCTAACTTACTGAAGCCATATGCATGCATAAACCCCATTTGTCTCAAACTATGCAAAGGAGCCCATTTTCATATATGTAGTATTCCAAATAATGTTGGACATGACATTTACTTTTAAGTGTTTCCTTCACAAACGTTAAGCTAATGTCCTCTAAGCAAGCCTGGCCGGTGATGTTGGGTGAACCTAGTAGCCAGCATGCTATTGCTGTGGTAGGGATTTTGGACTAGGCCCATGGCGGGCATGTCAACACTGCAGTAGTGATGTTGAATGAAGCCCATGGTCGAGTACTCAAGTAGTCAAGTATGTTTAACATGTTACTGTTGCCATCATTTTCTGTACTAGAAATATTAAGATCCCAGATCTTGCAGCACAAAGGTGATGCAAATGTGGGGCCCAACCTGTGGATACCTCATAAGTCATTAAGCCCTCTCACTGAATGGCAAGAACAGTTAGCTAAACATGCATGAAAAAAACAGGCTCAGCCCAGTTTGTAAGCGCTCCATGCCGAATCACGCCAGTGTGGAAAAGCTCTGGAAAGGTAACCCTTCATGCTCAGAAAGTTCGACCCTGCAGTGGAAAAGAGGCCAGTGTGTGATTTTGAAGACCACATTTTCAGGACAAAGTAGGCTGAGTAAGGCTTACTCAGACCCATGTATATACATGAAGATCTGCTTTAGCTGAGCGTTCATTCAAAATTTTAGTTTCAGTTTTAGCTTAAATGTTTACATAAGACCTGGTCACATCTCTTTTGGTAGGCAATTTTCTAAAAGACTTGATTACATCGCATTTTGTTTGCATTTCGAAACAACTAAATCAAGATTCTTACTGAGATGAGATTGGTGACAGTCTAAATCCAGTGTTTTTTAGCAAAGTTAGCCTAGCATCTTGTGTTGTAATGTTAACCTGATCCACAACCACCAAGACCCATTTAGAGATATAGCTTCATTTTCCCTTATATGCTCTGAACCTGATGGTCCAATTACTGGGAAGTTAAATCAGAAACGTCTTCCTATGGCCTGTACCAGCGCTATTGAAAGGTTTCAATGGTTTGGGGAATCACGTGCAGATCCTTTTTGGCTTATATGGCATGCACAAACAGCTGGCCTAACCCTCCATATGTTCTGGGAGTGGCTCACTATCAATAGCCTATGGTCAAATACTGCAGCTGTGATGGCATGAAGACTTGCCTTATAGTTTACTCCACCAGCCTCTTCCTAACAGCAGCTTTCTGTCTCCAATCAGAGAGCCATGTGCAATTGGGGCAGTCTCAGATCTGATACTGGTTCATAGAATTGCAAAGGAAAGCATTTTGCTCCTAAACCTAAAACATACTCACAATGACTTTCTGCTATTGTCGAGTAGTATTTAGTGAGCAGATCTTTGCCTCTGAAGTGCCATGAAAGCCTGGCTTACATTAATGGTCAAAGGGATGTTGGAACATGGATTAAGCCAGACTTGGATTAAATTGCAATGCCAATAGTGTTTCACCACTGAAAAATGCATTTCAGTCTAGACCTAGGCCTAATCTGTGTCTGAGAAACAGGCTCTAAATGTTCTGTAGCAAGTAATCATTAGGTCCAAGAGTAAGAAGTCAATGTTGGTCACCTCCTGTCCAGAAGCTGGAAGGCCCCCTCTTCCTGCTTTCCTGTCTGCAGCATTCAGATCAGTGCTCCAGCCTCCTCCTCAAACTGCTTACTGTCGGAAAAGCCTGTTTCCGTGCTTAGCAGGGGTCACTGGCACAGACTATGTGTGAAGGGTGAGGGAGGACAGAGAAAATCCCCACTGTTAGCCAAAGACGACAGATTGTCCTCACACAGCATGCAGATTCACGACTCTACCCACACTCTTCTTCACTTCCCAGGTAACACACACATTATAGTGGGCCATTGGCCTCCTTCCCTCAAAACCTTACTTAAGCTGAAGATAGTAGATATTGGCTGAACTACACACTACAGGGTTCTCAGCTTGAATGAGCAGTTCTAGGAACAATTGTTAATGAGTATGGAACCTACATCTAGGATCCTAAGTCTTCATAACAGTGCTAAACAATCACACACCTCATTTGCAAAAGCGGTTCAGTTGCAGTAGAATAGGTCTATAGTTAGAAGTTTGGTGCTTCTATGGCATCACTACTATGGCCTCTTTTCCACTGCAGGTCCAAATAAATAGTTCGGATCGGTTACGGCCTCATTTTCTATTCACTGTTGCTAAGTCAGGACCAGGAAGCGCTCAATGCCTCGTAATAATTATGCGACTGGTCTCACATTCCCGCCCTGATTTCACAGAGTTAGCATGCTAACCAAATGTGAAATGGAGAACTAGGTTTTTTGGACTGTTTTTCCCTAAGCGGCACACACTGTACTCTGCAAATGCTGAACGAGTGTGTCCTCCACTGACCAAGATACGGTCACCATTATTTTTTGTACTGGAAATATAAGACCCTGGATCTTAGTCCTTAAAGGATATGCAAATGTGGAGCCAATCAGCGGATCCCTGCATCATTAAGCCCTCTTACCGAACAGTTCTGTGGCCCAAGTATGGCCAGTTAACCATGCAGAGAAAACCAGGCTTAGCCAGGTTTGTAAACGTTCTGTGCCAAACCTTGTCCTTGTCCATGTGGAAAAGTCACCGGAAAGGTTGCCCTCCGTGCTCAGAACCGTTTAGCCCTGCAGCGGAAAAGAGGCCAAAGCAACCTCCTGACACCTTTATTTTAGGAGTCTATGCAGAGACAAGAAAGACTTTATCTGAAACAGTCTTCCCTCTCTCTCTCTCTCTCTCTCTCTCTCTCTCTCTCTCTCTGCCCCCTTACGGAACAATTCCACTGTAATTCCATGCTAATTACTGATGACCAAAATGTTTAGTCATTGTGTTTGCTGAGGGATAACAGTGAAGTGGCCACCCAGCTTAGAATGATGAAAGACTGAGTGATCTAACTGCCTGAGAGAAGATTTATGAACTGTGTAACTGTGAGCACATTTTGCTTATGTTCTAATCATCTTGCACTCACTTATCAGGCACTTTGATCACATTTAGAGCAGCTGTCATTACCCAGCATATCCAGAACCTGTATGTGGTTTCTTCTAATTATGATTCCTCTGATTGTATTTTCATAATTCATTGAAGGTTTTGTGGAAGTCAAGGCACTCATAAACCAGCAGTGCTTTTAAAGCATCAGCTCAGAACAATGCGCAGGGCAACTTCTCTCTTTTGTGGACTGTCTAGTTTGCTCATTCCCAAATGCAGAGAACAATAAGCTACTCTGTTTATTTTGCATGGTTTGAGAAGTGGTCTTGTGTATCTGCAGAGGGGCAATGGTCCTTTAACCACTAGAGCTCCAACACAATAGAGTTTAAGCACCAAAAATGTGTCGGGGCGATGAAGCACTGTGTATAATGCAGAGGTGTTCACAAGATGCTTTGTGCAAACAAATGCCGAGAGTTTGAGTGTGAGTGTGAACTGAGTGTTTAGTGTTTAATAGAGGATTTTAGCTTAGTCTCATCAGCTGCAGGAACCCCAAACAGGGAGAGGATACAGTAATACAAATGTAAAAAATAATAATAAAATACAGATACTTGCATAAAAAAATTAAAAAACACCCAGCTAACCAAGCTTCACATACCTCTAAAAAGAAGGAAAAGGCCGATTGACCACCTGCAGCTGCTTAATGAGAGATGGATTGAATACATTAGGTAGAGGCAGTGGTGGCTCAGTGGTTAGGACACTGAGCTATTGATGAAAGGGATTGTGGGTTCAATACCTGGGCTTTGGCAAGCTGCCTCTCTGCTCAACTGTGCCTGTGTGTTCACTGCACGGATGGGTTAAAGGTGGTGTCCAACACAAAAGGTGAATATGGTTGTCTTACATCAGAAAGGACATTACAGCTACAGCAGGAAACCAGAAGGATGCTCCTCTTTTCTACTCTGCAAAAGTTCTGCTTCCTGCTACAATTATACATTTTACCCCCCCCCACCCCCACCCACACACACACACACACACACACACACACACAGTTTCTAATCCACCTAAAATCCTAAAGCTAGTTTAATCTACCTCTCTTCTCTCCTCTTCCTGTCTTTCTTATTTCTCTCTTCCTCTTGTCGGAGATAGGAAGACTGGGTTGGGCATCATCCTGTCTCCACTTCCTGTATCCGTCATTTCAAATTAAACAAGTTGTGTAATTGCAATTTCATGACATTTAATTCATTCTGAAACAACATATATGCTATGAAAATGCTAATGGATTTTGAAATATATTTGGTATGTCTGTGATAAATTCTAAAATACATTTTTGTGTGTGAAATGTATTTTGG